>NW_028256003.1:0-122041 GCF_971803275.1 Cyanistes caeruleus | reverse complement strand
ATCCCAACAAATCTCCACAAATTCCCACAAAATACATGAAAAATCCCTCAAGATCCCTAAATCGCCTCAATATCCCACAAAATCCCACAAAAATCCCACAAAACCTCCACAAGTTTCCACAAAATCTAAGAAAAATCCCTGAAAATTCTTCAAGTCTCCTCAAAACCACACAAAGTCCTTGAAAAGGCCCACCAAATTCCAGTAAAATCCCACAGAATCTCCAACAATTCCCACAAAATCTAAAAAAAATTCCTCAAAATTCTTCAAGTCTCCTCAGAATCCCACACAATTCCAGAAAAAACCCACAAAATTCCAGAGAAGTCCCACAAAACTCCCTAAATCATTTCAAAACCCTACCAATTCACAGGAATGTCCCACAAAATCTCCACCAATTCCCAGAACATCCCACAAAAATCTCACAAAAATCCCTAAATCTTCTGAAAACTCGACCGAATTCCAGAAACGCCCCATAAAATCAGCACAGATTCCCACAAAATTCATGAAAAAACACCACAAAATTCCCAAAATCTTTTCAAAATACCACAAAATTCTTGAAAAGCCCCACCAAATTCCAGAAACATCCCACAAAATGTCCTCAATACCCAACAAAATCCCAGAAAAATCCCACAAAATTCCCTAAATCTTCTCAAAACACGGTCAAAATCCACAAAAATCCCACCAAATCTCCACAAATTCCCACAGAATACATGAAAAATCCCTGATAATTCGTCAGTTCTCTACAGAATCTCACCAAATTCAGAAAAGTCCCTCGAAGTTCCAGAAATGACCCACAAAATCTCCCCAGTATCCAATAAAATTCCAGGAAAAATCCCACAAAATTCCCTAAATCTTCCCAAAACACGACCAAATTCTAGAAAAATATCCCACCAAATCTCCACAAATTCCCACAAAATACATGAAAAATCCCTCAAGATCCCTAAATCGCCTCAATATCCCACAAATCCCACAAAAATCCCAAAAACTTACACAAGTTTCCACAGAATCTAAGAAAAATTCCTCAAAATTCTTCAAGTCTCCTCAAAACCACAAAAAGTCCTTCAAAAAGGCCTACCAAATTCCAGAAATATCTTGCAGAATTCCCTAAATCTTCTCAAAACTCTACCAAATTCCAGAAAAATCCGAACAAAACTCCACAAATTCCCACAGAATACATGAAAAATCCCTGATAATTCATCAGTTCTCTACAGAATCTCACCAAATTCCAGAAAAGTCCCTCAAAGTTCCACAAATATTCCACAAAATCTCCCCAGTATCCAACAAAATTCCTGGAAAAATCACACAAAATTCCCTAAATCTTCTCAAAATACGGCTAAAATCCACAAAAATCCCACCGAATCTCCACAAATTCCCACAGAATACATGAAAAATCCCTCAAGATCCCTAAATCGCCTCAATATCCCACAAAATCACACAAAAATCCCACCAAGCCTCCACAAGTTTCCACAAAATCTAAGAAAAATTCCTCAAAATTCTTCAAGTCTCCTCAAAACCACAAAACGTCCTTCAAAAAGGCCTACCAAATTCCAGAAATATCTTGCAGAATTCCCTAAATCTTCTCAAAACTCTACCAAATTCCAGAAAAATCCCACCAAATCTCCACAAATTCCCACAGAATACATGAAAAATCCCTGATAATTCGTCAGTTCTCTACAGAATCTCACCAAATTCCAGAAAAGTCCCTCAAAGTTCCACAAACATTCCACAAAATCTCCCCAGTATCCAATAAAATTCCAGAAAAAATCCCACAAAATTCCCTAAATCTTCCCAAAACATGACCAAATTCTAGAAAAATATCCCACCAAATCTCCACAAAATCCCACTAAATACATGAAAAATCCCTCAAGATCCCTAAATCGCCTCAATATCCCACAAAATCCCACAAAAATCACACAAAACCTCCACAAGTTTTCACAAAATATAAAAACAAATCCTTAAAATTCTTCAAGTCTCCTCAAAACCACACAAAGTCCTTGAAAAGGCCCACCAAATTCCAGTAAAATCCCACAGAATCTCCAACAATTCCCACAAAATCTAAAACAAATTCCTCAAAATTCTTCAAGTCTCCTCAGAATCCCACACAATTCCAGAAAAAACCCACAAAATTCCAGAGAAGTCCCACAAAACTCCCTAAATCATTTCAAAACCCTACCAATTCACAGGAATGTCCCACAAAATCTCCACCAATTCCCAGAACATCCCACAAAAATCTCACAAAAATCCCTAAATCTTCTGAAAACTCGACCAAATTCCAGAAACGCCCCATAAAATCAGCACAGTTTCCCACAAAATTCAAGAAAAAACACCACAAAATTCCCTAAATCTTTTCAAAATACCACAAAATTCTTGAAAAGCCCCACCAAATTCCAGAAACATCCCACAAAATGTCCTCAATACCCAACAAAATCCCAGAAAAATCACACAAAATTCCCTAAATCTTCTCAAAACACGGCCAAAATCCACAAAAATCCCACCAAATCTCCACAAATTCCCACAGGATACATGAAAAATCCCTGATAATTCGTCAGTTCTCTACAGAATCTCACCAAATTCCAGAAAAGTCCCTCAAAGTTCCACAAGCATCCCACAAAATCTCCCCAGTATCCAATAAAATTCCAGGAAAAATCCCACAAAATTCCCTAAATCTTCTCAAAACACGACCAAATTCTAGAAAAATATCCCAACAAATCTCCACAAATTCCCACAAAATACATGAAAAATCCCTCAAGATCCCTAAATCGCCTCAATATCCCACAAAATCCCACAAAAATCCCACAAAACCTCCACAAGTTTCCACAAAATCTAAGAAAAATCCCTGAAAATTCTTCAAGTCTCCTCAAAACCACACAAAGTCCTTGAAAAGGCCCACCAAATTCCAGTAAAATCCCACAGAATCTCCAACAATTCCCACAAAATCTAAAAAAAATTCCTCAAAATTCTTCAAGTCTCCTCAGAATCCCACACAATTCCAGAAAAAACCCACAAAATTCCAGAGAAGTCCCACAAAACTCCCTAAATCATTTCAAAACCCTACCAATTCACAGGAATGTCCCACAAAATCTCCACAATTCCCAGAACATCCCACAAAAATCTCACAAAAATCCCTAAATCTTCTGAAAACTCGACCAAATTCCAGAAACGCCCCATAAAATCAGCACAGTTTCCCACAAAATTCAAGAAAAAACACCACAAAATTCCCTAAATCTTTTCAAAATACCACAAAATTCTTGAAAAGGCCCACCAAATTCCAGAAACATCCCACAAAATGTCCTCAATACCCAACAAAATCCCAGAAAAATCACACAAAATTCCCTAAATCTTCTCAAAACACGGCCAAAATCCACAAAAATCCCACCAAATCTCCACAAATTCCCACAGAATACATGAAAAATCCCTGATAATTCGTCAGTTCTCTACAGAATCTCACCAAATTCCAGAAAAGTCCCTCAAAGTTCCACAAACATCCCACAAAATCTCCCCAGTATCCAACAAAATTCCAGGAAAAATCCCACAAAATTCCCTAAATCTTCCCAAAACACGACCAAATTCTAGAAAAATATCCCAACAAATCTCCACAAATTCCCACAAAATACATGAAAAATCCCTCAAGATCCCTAAATCGCCTCAATATCCCACAAAATCCCACAAAAATCCCAAAAACTTACACAAGTTTCCACAGAATCTAAGAAAAATTCCTCAAAATTCTTCAAGTCTCCTCAAAACCACAAAAAGTCCTTCAAAAAGGCCTACCAAATTCCAGAAATATCTTGCAGAATTCCCTAAATCTTCTCAAAACTCTACCAAATTCCAGAAAAATCCGAACAAAACTCCACAAATTCCCACAGAATACATGAAAAATCCCTGATAATTCATCAGTTCTCTACAGAATCTCACCAAATTCCAGAAAAGTCCCTCAAAGTTCCACAAATATTCCACAAAATCTCCCCAGTATCCAACAAAATTCCTGGAAAAATCACACAAAATTCCCTAAATCTTCTCAAAATACGGCTAAAATCCACAAAAATCCCACCGAATCTCCACAAATTCCCACAGAATACATGAAAAATCCCTCAAGATCCCTAAATCGCCTCAATATCCCACAAAATCACACAAAAATCCCACCAAGCCTCCACAAGTTTCCACAAAATCTAAGAAAAATTCCTCAAAATTCTTCAAGTCTCCTCAAAACCACAAAACGTCCTTCAAAAAGGCCTACCAAATTCCAGAAATATCTTGCAGAATTCCTAAATCTTCTCAAAACTCTACCAAATTCCAGAAAAATCCCACCAAATCTCCACAAATTCCCACAGAATACATGAAAAATCCCTGATAATTCGTCAGTTCTCTACAGAATCTCACCAAATTCCAGAAAAGTCCCTCAAAGTTCCACAAACATTCCACAAAATCTCCCCAGTATCCAATAAAATTCCAGAAAAAATCCCACAAAATTCCCTAAATCTTCCCAAAACATGACCAAATTCTAGAAAAATATCCCACCAAATCTCCACAAAATCCCACTAAATACATGAAAAATCCCTCAAGATCCCTAAATCGCCTCAATATCCCACAAAATCCCACAAAAATCACACAAAACCTCCACAAGTTTTCACAAAATATAAAAACAAATCCTTAAAATTCTTCAAGTCTCCTCAAAACCACACAAAGTCCTTGAAAAGGCCCACCAAATTCCAGTAAAATCCCACAGAATCTCCAACAATTCCCACAAAATCTAAAACAAATTCCTCAAAATTCTTCAAGTCTCCTCAGAATCCCACACAATTCCAGAAAAAACCCACAAAATTCCAGAGAAGTCCCACAAAACTCCCTAAATCATTTCAAAACCCTACCAATTCACAGGAATGTCCCACAAAATCTCCACCAATTCCCAGAACATCCCACAAAAATCTCACAAAAATCCCTAAATCTTCTGAAAACTCGACCAAATTCCAGAAACGCCCCATAAAATCAGCACAGTTTCCCACAAAATTCAAGAAAAAACACCACAAAATTCCCAAAATCTTTTCAAAATACCACAAAATTCTTGAAAAGCCCCACCAAATTCCAGAAACATCCCACAAAATGTCCTCAATACCCAACAAAATCCCAGAAAAATCACACAAAATTCCCTAAATCTTCTCAAAACACGGCCAAAATCCACAAAAATCCCACCAAATCTCCACAAATTCCCACAGGATACATGAAAAATCCCTGATAATTCGTCAGTTCTCTACAGAATCTCACCAAATTCCAGAAAAGTCCCTCAAAGTTCCACAAGCATCCCACAAAATCTCCCCAGTATCCAACAAAATTCCAGGAAAAATCCCACAAAATTCCCTAAATCTTCTCAAAACACGACCAAATTCTAGAAAAATATCCCAACAAATCTCCACAAATTCCCACAAAATACATGAAAAATCCCTCAAGATCCCTAAATCGCCTCAATATCCCACAAAATCCCACAAAAATCCCACAAAACCTCCACAAGTATCCACAAAATCTAAGAAAAATCCCTGAAAATTCTTCAAGTCTCCTCAAAACCACACAAAGTCCTTGAAAAGGCCCACCAAATTCCAGTAAAATCCCACAGAATCTCCAACAATTCCCACAAAATCTAAAAAAAATTCCTCAAAATTCTTCAAGTCTCCTCAGAATCCCACACAATTCCAGAAAAAACCCACAAAATTCCAGAGAAGTCCCACAAAACTCCCTAAATCATTTCAAAACCCTACCAATTCACAGGAATGTCCCACAAAATCTCCACCAATTCCCAGAACATCCCACAAAAATCTCACAAAAATCCCTAAATCTTCTGAAAACTCGACCGAATTCCAGAAACGCCCCATAAAATCAGCACAGATTCCCACAAAATTCATGAAAAAACACCACAAAATTCCCAAAATCTTTCAAAATACCACAAAATTCTTGAAAAGCCCCACCAAATTCCAGAAACATCCCACAAAATGTCCTCAATACCCAACAAAATCCCAGAAAAATCACACAAAATTCCCTAAATCTTCTCAAAACACGGCCAAAATCCACAAAAATCCCACCAAATCTCCACAAATTCCCACAGAATACATGAAAAATCCCTGATAATTCGTCAGTTCTCTACAGAATCTCACCAAATTCCAGAAAAGTCCCTCAAAGTTCCACAAACATCCCACAAAATCTCCCCAGTATCCAACAAAATTCCAGGAAAAATCCCACAAAATTCCCTAAATCTTCCCAAAACACGACCAAATTCTAGAAAAATATCCCAACAAATCTCCACAAATTCCCACAAAATACATGAAAAATCCCTCAAGATCCCTAAATCGCCTCAATATCCCACAAAATCCCACAAAAATCCAAAAACTTACACAAGTTTCCACAGAATCTAAGAAAAATTCCTCAAAATTCTTCAAGTCTCCTCAAAACCACAAAAAGTCCTTCAAAAAGGCCTACCAAATTCCAGAAATATCTTGCAGAATTCCCTAAATCTTCTCAAAACTCTACCAAATTCCAGAAAAATCCGAACAAAACTCCACAAATTCCCACAGAATACATGAAAAATCCCTGATAATTCATCAGTTCTCTACAGAATCTCACCAAATTCCAGAAAAGTCCCTCAAAGTTCCACAAATATTCCACAAAATCTCCCCAGTATCCAACAAAATTCCTGGAAAAATCACACAAAATTCCCTAAATCTTCTCAAAATACGGCTAAAATCCACAAAAATCCCACCGAATCTCCACAAATTCCCACAGAATACATGAAAAATCCCTCAAGATCCCTAAATCGCCTCAATATCCCACAAAATCACACAAAAATCCCACCAAGCCTCCACAAGTTTCCACAAAATCTAAGAAAAATTCCTCAAAATTCTTCAAGTCTCCTCAAAACCACAAAACGTCCTTCAAAAAGGCCTACCAAATTCCAGAAATATCTTGCAGAATTCCCTAAATCTTCTCAAAACTCTACCAAATTCCAGAAAAATCCCACCAAATCTCCACAAATTCCCACAGAATACATGAAAAATCCCTGATAATTCGTCAGTTCTCTACAGAATCTCACCAAATTCCAGAAAAGTCCCTCAAAGTTCCACAAACATTCCACAAAATCTCCCCAGTATCCAATAAAATTCCAGAAAAAATCCCACAAAATTCCCTAAATCTTCCCAAAACATGACCAAATTCTAGAAAAATATCCCACCAAATCTCCACAAAATCCCACTAAATACATGAAAAATCCCTCAAGATCCCTAAATCGCCTCAATATCCCACAAAATCCCACAAAAATCACACAAAACCTCCACAAGTTTTCACAAAATATAAAAACAAATCCTTAAAATTCTTCAAGTCTCCTCAAAACCACACAAAGTCCTTGAAAAGGCCCACCAAATTCCAGTAAAAATCCCACAGAATCTCCAACAATTCCCACAAAATCTAAAACAAATTCCTCAAAATTCTTCAAGTCTCCTCAGAATCCCACACAATTCCAGAAAAAACCCACAAAATTCCAGAGAAGTCCCACAAAACTCCCTAAATCATTTCAAAACCCTACCAATTCACAGGAATGTCCCACAAAATCTCCACCAATTCCCAGAACATCCCACAAAAATCTCACAAAAATCCCTAAATCTTCTGAAAACTCGACCAAATTCCAGAAACGCCCCATAAAATCAGCACAGTTTCCCACAAAATTCAAGAAAAAACACCACAAAATTCCCAAAATCTTTTCAAAATACCACAAAATTCTTGAAAAGCCCCACCAAATTCCAGAAACATCCCACAAAATGTCCTCAATACCCAACAAAATCCCAGAAAAATCACACAAAATTCCCTAAATCTTCTCAAAACACGGCCAAAATCCACAAAAATCCCACCAAATCTCCACAAATTCCCACAGGATACATGAAAAATCCCTGATAATTCGTCAGTTCTCTACAGAATCTCACCAAATTCCAGAAAAGTCCCTCAAAGTTCCACAAGCATCCCACAAAATCTCCCCAGTATCCAACAAAATTCCAGGAAAAATCCCACAAAATTCCCTAAATCTTCTCAAAACACGACCAAATTCTAGAAAAATATCCCAACAAATCTCCACAAATTCCCACAAAATACATGAAAAATCCCTCAAGATCCCTAAATCGCCTCAATATCCCACAAAATCCCACAAAAATCCCACAAAACCTCCACAAGTATCCACAAAATCTAAGAAAAATCCCTGAAAATTCTTCAAGTCTCCTCAAAACCACACAAAGTCCTTGAAAAGGCCCACCAAATTCCAGTAAAATCCCACAGAATCTCCAACAATTCCCACAAAATCTAAAAAAAATTCCTCAAAATTCTTCAAGTCTCCTCAGAATCCCACACAATTCCAGAAAAAACCCACAAAATTCCAGAGAAGTCCCACAAAACTCCCTAAATCATTTCAAAACCCTACCAAATCACAGGAATGTCCCACAAAATCTCCACCAATTCCCAGAACATCCCACAAAAATCTCACAAAAATCCCTAAATCTTCTGAAAACTCGACCGAATTCCAGAAACGCCCCATAAAATCAGCACAGATTCCCACAAAATTCATGAAAAAACACCACAAAATTCCCAAAATCTTTTCAAAATACCACAAAATTCTTGAAAAGCCCCACCAAATTCCAGAAACATCCCACAAAATGTCCTCAATACCCAACAAAATCCCAGAAAAATCCCACAAAATTCCCTAAATCTTCTCAAAACACGGTCAAAATCCACAAAAATCCCACCAAATCTCCACAAATTCCCACAGAATACATGAAAAATCCCTGATAATTCGTCAGTTCTCTACAGAATCTCACCAAATTCCAGAAAAGTCCCTCAAAGTTCCACAAACATCCCACAAAATCTCCCCAGTATCCAACAAAATTCCAGGAAAAATCCCACAAAATTCCCTAAATCTTCCCAAAACACGACCAAATTCTAGAAAAATATCCCAACAAATCTCCACAAATTCCCACAAAATACATGAAAAATCCCTCAAGATCCCTAAATCGCCTCAATATCCCACAAAATCCCACAAAAATCCCAAAAACTTACACAAGTTTCCACAGAATCTAAGAAAAATTCCTCAAAATTCTTCAAGTCTCCTCAAAACCACAAAAAGTCCTTCAAAAAGGCCTACCAAATTCCAGAAATATCTTGCAGAATTCCCTAAATCTTCTCAAAACTCTACCAAATTCCAGAAAAATCCGAACAAAACTCCACAAATTCCCACAGAATACATGAAAAATCCCTGATAATTCATCAGTTCTCTACAGAATCTCACCAAATTCCAGAAAAGTCCCTCAAAGTTCCACAAATATTCCACAAAATCTCCCCAGTATCCAACAAAATTCCTGGAAAAATCACACAAAATTCCCTAAATCTTCTCAAAATACGGCTAAAATCCACAAAAATCCCACCGAATCTCCACAAATTCCCACAGAATACATGAAAAATCCCTCAAGATCCCTAAATCGCCTCAATATCCCACAAAATCACACAAAAATCCCACCAAGCCTCCACAAGTTTCCACAAAATCTAAGAAAAATTCCTCAAAATTCTTCAAGTCTCCTCAAAACCACAAAACGTCCTTCAAAAAGGCCTACCAAATTCCAGAAATATCTTGCAGAATTCCCTAAATCTTCTCAAAACTCTACCAAATTCCAGAAAAATCCCACCAAATCTCCACAAATTCCCACAGAATACATGAAAAATCCCTGATAATTCGTCAGTTCTCTACAGAATCTCACCAAATTCCAGAAAAGTCCCTCAAAGTTCCACAAACATTCCACAAAATCTCCCCAGTATCCAATAAAATTCCAGAAAAAATCCCACAAAATTCCCTAAATCTTCCCAAAACATGACCAAATTCTAGAAAAATATCCCACCAAATCTCCACAAAATCCCACTAAATACATGAAAAATCCCTCAAGATCCCTAAATCGCCTCAATATCCCACAAAATCCCACAAAAATCACACAAAACCTCCACAAGTTTTCACAAAATATAAAAACAAATCCTTAAAATTCTTCAAGTCTCCTCAAAACCACACAAAGTCCTTGAAAAGGCCCACCAAATTCCAGTAAAATCCCACAGAATCTCCAACAATTCCCACAAAATCTAAAACAAATTCCTCAAAATTCTTCAAGTCTCCTCAGAATCCCACACAATTCCAGAAAAAACCCACAAAATTCCAGAGAAGTCCCACAAAACTCCCTAAATCATTTCAAAACCCTACCAATTCACAGGAATGTCCCACAAAATCTCCACCAATTCCCAGAACATCCCACAAAAATCTCACAAAAATCCCTAAATCTTCTGAAAACTCGACCAAATTCCAGAAACGCCCCATAAAATCAGCACAGTTTCCCACAAAATTCAAGAAAAAACACCACAAAATTCCCAAAATCTTTTCAAAATACCACAAAATTCTTGAAAAGCCCCACCAAATTCCAGAAACATCCCACAAAATGTCCTCAATACCCAACAAAATCCCAGAAAAATCACACAAAATTCCCTAAATCTTCTCAAAACACGGCCAAAATCCACAAAAATCCCACCAAATCTCCACAAATTCCCACAGGATACATGAAAAATCCCTGATAATTCGTCAGTTCTCTACAGAATCTCACCAAATTCCAGAAAAGTCCCTCAAAGTTCCACAAGCATCCCACAAATCTCCCCAGTATCCAACAAAATTCCAGGAAAAATCCCACAAAATTCCCTAAATCTTCTCAAAACACGACCAAATTCTAGAAAAATATCCCAACAAATCTCCACAAATTCCCACAAAATACATGAAAAATCCCTCAAGATCCCTAAATCGCCTCAATATCCCACAAAATCCCACAAAAATCCCACAAAACCTCCACAAGTATCCACAAAATCTAAGAAAAATCCCTGAAAATTCTTCAAGTCTCCTCAAAACCACACAAAGTCCTTGAAAAGGCCCACCAAATTCCAGTAAAATCCCACAGAATCTCCAACAATTCCCACAAAATCTAAAAAAAATTCCTCAAAATTCTTCAAGTCTCCTCAGAATCCCACACAATTCCAGAAAAAACCCACAAAATTCCAGAGAAGTCCCACAAAACTCCCTAAATCATTTCAAAACCCTACCAATTCACAGGAATGTCCCACAAAATCTCCACCAATTCCCAGAACATCCCACAAAAATCTCACAAAAATCCCTAAATCTTCTGAAAACTCGACCGAATTCCAGAAACGCCCCATAAAATCAGCACAGATTCCCACAAAATTCATGAAAAAACACCACAAAATTCCCAAAATCTTTTCAAAATACCACAAAATTCTTGAAAAGCCCCACCAAATTCCAGAAACATCCCACAAAATGTCCTCAATACCCAACAAAATCCCAGAAAAATCCCACAAAATTCCCTAAATCTTCTCAAAACACGGTCAAAATCCACAAAAATCCCACCAAATCTCCACAAATTCCCACAGAATACATGAAAAATCCCTGATAATTCGTCAGTTCTCTACAGAATCTCACCAAATTCCAGAAAAGTCCCTCAAAGTTCCACAAACATCCACAAAATCTCCCCAGTATCCAACAAAATTCCAGGAAAAATCCCACAAAATTCCCTAAATCTTCCCAAAACACGACCAAATTCTAGAAAAATATCCCAACAAATCTCCACAAATTCCCACAAAATACATGAAAAATCCCTCAAGATCCCTAAATCGCCTCAATATCCCACAAAATCCCACAAAAATCCCAAAAACTTACACAAGTTTCCACAGAATCTAAGAAAAATTCCTCAAAATTCTTCAAGTCTCCTCAAAACCACAAAAAGTCCTTCAAAAAGGCCTACCAAATTCCAGAAATATCTTGCAGAATTCCCTAAATCTTCTCAAAACTCTACCAAATTCCAGAAAAATCCGAACAAAACTCCACAAATTCCCACAGAATACATGAAAAATCCCTGATAATTCATCAGTTCTCTACAGAATCTCACCAAATTCCAGAAAAGTCCCTCAAAGTTCCACAAATATTCCACAAAATCTCCCCAGTATCCAACAAAATTCCTGGAAAAATCACACAAAATTCCCTAAATCTTCTCAAAATACGGCTAAAATCCACAAAAATCCCACCGAATCTCCACAAATTCCCACAGAATACATGAAAAATCCCTCAAGATCCCTAAATCGCCTCAATATCCCACAAAATCACACAAAAATCCCACCAAGCCTCCACAAGTTTCCACAAAATCTAAGAAAAATTCCTCAAAATTCTTCAAGTCTCCTCAAAACCACAAAACGTCCTTCAAAAAGGCCTACCAAATTCCAGAAATATCTTGCAGAATTCCCTAAATCTTCTCAAAACTCTACCAAATTCCAGAAAAATCCCACCAAATCTCCACAAATTCCCACAGAATACATGAAAAATCCCTGATAATTCGTCAGTTCTCTACAGAATCTCACCAAATTCCAGAAAAGTCCCTCAAAGTTCCACAAACATTCCACAAAATCTCCCCAGTATCCAATAAAATTCCAGAAAAAATCCCACAAAATTCCCTAAATCTTCCCAAAACATGACCAAATTCTAGAAAAATATCCCACCAAATCTCCACAAAATCCCACTAAATACATGAAAAATCCCTCAAGATCCCTAAATCGCCTCAATATCCCACAAAATCCCACAAAAATCACACAAAACCTCCACAAGTTTTCACAAAATATAAAAACAAATCCTTAAAATTCTTCAAGTCTCCTCAAAACCACACAAAGTCCTTGAAAAGGCCCACCAAATTCCAGTAAAATCCCACAGAATCTCCAACAATTCCCACAAAATCTAAAACAAATTCCTCAAAATTCTTCAAGTCTCCTCAGAATCCCACACAATTCCAGAAAAAACCCACAAAATTCCAGAGAAGTCCCACAAAACTCCCTAAATCATTTCAAAACCTACCAATTCACAGGAATGTCCCACAAAATCTCCACCAATTCCCAGAACATCCCACAAAAATCTCACAAAAATCCCTAAATCTTCTGAAAACTCGACCAAATTCCAGAAACGCCCCATAAAATCAGCACAGTTTCCCACAAAATTCAAGAAAAAAACCACAAAATTCCCAAAATCTTTTCAAAATACCACAAAATTCTTGAAAAGCCCCACCAAATTCCAGAAACATCCCACAAAATGTCCTCAATACCCAACAAAATCCCAGAAAAATCACACAAAATTCCCTAAATCTTCTCAAAACACGGCCAAAATCCACAAAAATCCCACCAAATCTCCACAAATTCCCACAGGATACATGAAAAATCCCTGATAATTCGTCAGTTCTCTACAGAATCTCACCAAATTCCAGAAAAGTCCCTCAAAGTTCCACAAGCATCCCACAAAATCTCCCCAGTATCCAACAAAATTCCAGGAAAAATCCCACAAAATTCCCTAAATCTTCTCAAAACACGACCAAATTCTAGAAAAATATCCCAACAAATCTCCACAAATTCCCACAAAATACATGAAAAATCCCTCAAGATCCCTAAATCGCCTCAATATCCCACAAAATCCCACAAAAATCCCACAAAACCTCCACAAGTATCCACAAAATCTAAGAAAAATCCCTGAAAATTCTTCAAGTCTCCTCAAAACCACACAAAGTCCTTGAAAAGGCCCACCAAATTCCAGTAAAATCCCACAGAATCTCCAACAATTCCCACAAAATCTAAAAAAAATTCCTCAAAATTCTTCAAGTCTCCTCAGAATCCCACACAATTCCAGAAAAAACCCACAAAATTCCAGAGAAGTCCCACAAAACTCCCTAAATCATTTCAAAACCCTACCAATTCACAGGAATGTCCCACAAAATCTCCACCAATTCCCAGAACATCCCACAAAAATCTCACAAAAATCCCTAAATCTTCTGAAAACTCGACCGAATTCCAGAAACGCCCCATAAAATCAGCACAGATTCCCACAAAATTCATGAAAAAACACCACAAAATTCCCAAAATCTTTTCAAAATACCACAAAATTCTTGAAAAGCCCCACCAAATTCCAGAAACATCCCACAAAATGTCCTCAATACCCAACAAAATCCCAAAACCCACAAAATTCCCTAAATCTTCTCAAAACACGGTCAAAATCCACAAAAATCCCACCAAATCTCCACAAATTCCCACAGAATACATGAAAAATCCCTGATAATTCGTCAGTTCTCTACAGAATCTCACCAAATTCCAGAAAAGTCCCTCGAAGTTCCAGAAATGACCCACAAAATCTCCCCAGTATCCAATAAAATTCCAGGAAAAATCCCACAAAATTCCCTAAATCTTCCCAAAACACGACCAAATTCTAGAAAAATATCCCACCAAATCTCCACAAATTCCCACAAAATACATGAAAAATCCCTCAAGATCCCTAAATCGCCTCAATATCCCACAAAATCCCACAAAAATCCCAAAAACTTACACAAGTTTCCACAGAATCTAAGAAAAATTCCTCAAAATTCTTCAAGTCTCCTCAAAACCACAAAAAGTCCTTCAAAAAGGCCTACCAAATTCCAGAAATATCTTGCAGAATTCCCTAAATCTTCTCAAAACTCTACCAAATTCCAGAAAAATCCGAACAAAACTCCACAAATTCCCACAGAATACATGAAAAATCCCTGATAATTCATCAGTTCTCTACAGAATCTCACCAAATTCCAGAAAAGTCCCTCAAAGTTCCACAAATATTCCACAAAATCTCCCCAGTATCCAACAAAATTCCTGGAAAAATCACACAAAATTCCCTAAATCTTCTCAAATACGGCTAAAATCCACAAAAATCCCACCGAATCTCCACAAATTCCCACAGAATACATGAAAAATCCCTCAAGATCCCTAAATCGCCTCAATATCCCACAAAATCACACAAAAATCCCACCAAGCCTCCACAAGTTTCCACAAAATCTAAGAAAAATTCCTCAAAATTCTTCAAGTCTCCTCAAAACCACAAAACGTCCTTCAAAAAGGCCTACCAAATTCCAGAAATATCTTGCAGAATTCCCTAAATCTTCTCAAAACTCTACCAAATTCCAGAAAAATCCCACCAAATCTCCACAAATTCCCACAGAATACATGAAAAATCCCTGATAATTCGTCAGTTCTCTACAGAATCTCACCAAATTCCAGAAAAGTCCCTCAAAGTTCCACAAACATTCCACAAAATCTCCCCAGTATCCAATAAAATTCCAGAAAAAATCCCACAAAATTCCCTAAATCTTCCCAAAACATGACCAAATTCTAGAAAAATATCCCACCAAATCTCCACAAAATCCCACTAAATACATGAAAAATCCCTCAAGATCCCTAAATCGCCTCAATATCCCACAAAATCCCACAAAAATCACACAAAACCTCCACAAGTTTTCACAAAATATAAAAACAAATCCTTAAAATTCTTCAAGTCTCCTCAAAACCACACAAAGTCCTTGAAAAGGCCCACCAAATTCCAGTAAAATCCCACAGAATCTCCAACAATTCCCACAAAATCTAAAACAAATTCCTCAAAATTCTTCAAGTCTCCTCAGAATCCCACACAATTCCAGAAAAAACCCACAAAATTCCAGAGAAGTCCCACAAAACTCCCTAAATCATTTCAAAACCCTACCAATTCACAGGAATGTCCCACAAAATCTCCACCAATTCCCAGAACATCCCACAAAAATCTCACAAAAATCCCTAAATCTTCTGAAAACTCGACCAAATTCCAGAAACGCCCCATAAAATCAGCACAGTTTCCCACAAAATTCAAGAAAAAACACCACAAAATTCCCTAAATCTTTTCAAAATACCACAAAATTCTTGAAAAGCCCCACCAAATTCCAGAAACATCCCACAAAATGTCCTCAATACCCAACAAAATCCAGAAAAATCACACAAAATTCCCTAAATCTTCTCAAAACACGGCCAAAATCCACAAAAATCCCACCAAATCTCCACAAATTCCCACAGGATACATGAAAAATCCCTGATAATTCGTCAGTTCTCTACAGAATCTCACCAAATTCCAGAAAAGTCCCTCAAAGTTCCACAAGCATCCCACAAAATCTCCCCAGTATCCAACAAAATTCCAGGAAAAATCCCACAAAATTCCCTAAATCTTCTCAAAACACGACCAAATTCTAGAAAAATATCCCAACAAATCTCCACAAATTCCCACAAAATACATGAAAAATCCCTCAAGATCCCTAAATCGCCTCAATATCCCACAAAATCCCACAAAAATCCCACAAAACCTCCACAAGTATCCACAAAATCTAAGAAAAATCCCTGAAAATTCTTCAAGTCTCCTCAAAACCACACAAAGTCCTTGAAAAGGCCCACCAAATTCCAGTAAAATCCCACAGAATCTCCAACAATTCCCACAAAATCTAAAAAAAATTCCTCAAAATTCTTCAAGTCTCCTCAGAATCCCACACAATTCCAGAAAAAACCCACAAAATTCCAGAGAAGTCCCACAAAACTCCCTAAATCATTTCAAAACCCTACCAATTCACAGGAATGTCCCACAAAATCTCCACCAATTCCCAGAACATCCCACAAAAATCTCACAAAAATCCCTAAATCTTCTGAAAACTCGACCGAATTCCAGAAACGCCCCATAAAATCAGCACAGATTCCCACAAAATTCATGAAAAAACACCACAAAATTCCCAAAATCTTTTCAAAATACCACAAAATTCTTGAAAAGCCCCACCAAATTCCAGAAACATCCCACAAAATGTCCTCAATACCCAACAAAATCCCAGAAAAATCCCACAAAATTCCCTAAATCTTCTCAAAACACGGTCAAAATCCACAAAAATCCCACCAAATCTCCACAAATTCCCACAGAATACATGAAAAATCCCTGATAATTCGTCAGTTCTCTACAGAATCTCACCAAATTCCAGAAAAGTCCCTCGAAGTTCCAGAAATGACCCACAAAATCTCCCCAGTATCCAATAAAATTCCAGGAAAAATCCCACAAAATTCCCTAAATCTTCCCAAAACACGACCAAATTCTAGAAAAATATCCCACCAAATCTCCACAAATTCCCACAAAATACATGAAAAATCCCTCAAGATCCCTAAATCGCCTCAATATCCCACAAAATCCCACAAAAATCCCAAAAACTTACACAAGTTTCCACAGAATCTAAGAAAAATTCCTCAAAATTCTTCAAGTCTCCTCAAAACCACAAAAAGTCCTTCAAAAAGGCCTACCAAATTCCAGAAATATCTTGCAGAATTCCCTAAATCTTCTCAAAACTCTACCAAATTCCAGAAAAATCCGAACAAAACTCCACAAATTCCCACAGAATACATGAAAAATCCCTGATAATTCATCAGTTCTCTACAGAATCTCACCAAATTCCAGAAAAGTCCCTCAAAGTTCCACAAATATTCCACAAAATCTCCCCAGTATCCAACAAAATTCCTGGAAAAATCACACAAAATTCCCTAAATCTTCTCAAAATACGGCTAAAATCCACAAAAATCCCACCGAATCTCCACAAATTCCCACAGAATACATGAAAAATCCCTCAAGATCCCTAAATCGCCTCAATATCCCACAAAATCACACAAAAATCCCACCAAGCCTCCACAAGTTTCCACAAAATCTAAGAAAAATTCCTCAAAATTCTTCAAGTCTCCTCAAAACCACAAAACGTCCTTCAAAAAGGCCTACCAAATTCCAGAAATATCTTGCAGAATTCCCTAAATCTTCTCAAAACTCTACCAAATTCCAGAAAAATCCCACCAAATCTCCACAAATTCCCACAGAATACATGAAAAATCCCTGATAATTCGTCAGTTCTCTACAGAATCTCACCAAATTCCAGAAAAGTCCCTCAAAGTTCCACAAACATTCCACAAAATCTCCCCAGTATCCAATAAAATTCCAGAAAAAATCCCACAAAATTCCCTAAATCTTCCCAAAACATGACCAAATTCTAGAAAAATATCCCACCAAATCTCCACAAAATCCCACTAAATACATGAAAAATCCCTCAAGATCCCTAAATCGCCTCAATATCCCACAAAATCCCACAAAAATCACACAAAACCTCCACAAGTTTTCACAAAATATAAAAACAAATCCTTAAAATTCTTCAAGTCTCCTCAAAACCACACAAAGTCCTTGAAAAGGCCCACCAAATTCCAGTAAAATCCCACAGAATCTCCAACAATTCCCACAAAATCTAAAACAAATTCCTCAAAATTCTTCAAGTCTCCTCAGAATCCCACACAATTCCAGAAAAAACCCACAAAATTCCAGAGAAGTCCCACAAAACTCCCTAAATCATTTCAAAACCCTACCAATTCACAGGAATGTCCCACAAAATCTCCACCAATTCCCAGAACATCCCACAAAAATCTCACAAAAATCCCTAAATCTTCTGAAAACTCGACCAAATTCCAGAAACGCCCCATAAAATCAGCACAGTTTCCCACAAAATTCAAGAAAAAACACCACAAAATTCCCAAAATCTTTTCAAAATACCACAAAATTCTTGAAAAGCCCCACCAAATTCCAGAAACATCCACAAAATGTCCTCAATACCCAACAAAATCCAGAAAAATCACACAAAATTCCCTAAATCTTCTCAAAACACGGCCAAAATCCACAAAAATCCCACCAAATCTCCACAAATTCCCACAGGATACATGAAAAATCCCTGATAATTCGTCAGTTCTCTACAGAATCTCACCAAATTCCAGAAAAGTCCCTCAAAGTTCCACAAGCATCCCACAAAATCTCCCCAGTATCCAACAAAATTCCAGGAAAAATCCCACAAAATTCCCTAAATCTTCTCAAAACACGACCAAATTCTAGAAAAATATCCCAACAAATCTCCACAAATTCCCACAAAATACATGAAAAATCCCTCAAGATCCCTAAATCGCCTCAATATCCCACAAAATCCCACAAAAATCCCACAAAACCTCCACAAGTATCCACAAAATCTAAGAAAAATCCCTGAAAATTCTTCAAGTCTCCTCAAAACCACACAAAGTCCTTGAAAAGGCCCACCAAATTCCAGTAAAATCCCACAGAATCTCCAACAATTCCCACAAAATCTAAAAAAAATTCCTCAAAATTCTTCAAGTCTCCTCAGAATCCCACACAATTCCAGAAAAAACCCACAAAATTCCAGAGAAGTCCCACAAAACTCCCTAAATCATTTCAAAACCCTACCAATTCACAGGAATGTCCCACAAAATCTCCACCAATTCCCGAACATCCCACAAAAATCTCACAAAAATCCCTAAATCTTCTGAAAACTCGACCGAATTCCAGAAACGCCCCATAAAATCAGCACAGATTCCCACAAAATTCATGAAAAAACACCACAAAATTCCCAAAATCTTTTCAAAATACCACAAAATTCTTGAAAAGCCCCACCAAATTCCAGAAACATCCCACAAAATGTCCTCAATACCCAACAAAATC
The DNA here is from genome assembly GCF_971803275.1 of Cyanistes caeruleus. NCBI lineage: Eukaryota > Metazoa > Chordata > Aves > Passeriformes > Paridae > Cyanistes > Cyanistes caeruleus. The sequence goes on along the minus strand of NW_028256003.1, from coordinate 102,567 downwards.
CCAGAAAAATCACACAAAATTCCCTAAATCTTCTCAAAACACGGCCAAAATCCACAAAAATCCCACCAAATCTCCACAAATTCCCACAGAATACATGAAAAATCCCTGATAATTCGTCAGTTCTCTACAGAATCTCACCAAATTCCAGAAAAGTCCCTCAAAGTTCCACAAACATCCCACAAAATCTCCCCAGTATCCAACAAAATTCCAGGAAAAATCCCACAAAATTCCCTAAATCTTCCCAAAACACGACCAAATTCTAGAAAAATATCCCAACAAATCTCCACAAATTCCCACAAAATACATGAAAAATCCCTCAAGATCCCTAAATCGCCTCAATATCCCACAAAATCCCACAAAAATCCCAAAAACTTACACAAGTTTCCACAGAATCTAAGAAAAATTCCTCAAAATTCTTCAAGTCTCCTCAAAACCACAAAAAGTCCTTCAAAAAGGCCTACCAAATTCCAGAAATATCTTGCAGAATTCCCTAAATCTTCTCAAAACTCTACCAAATTCCAGAAAAATCCGAACAAAACTCCACAAATTCCCACAGAATACATGAAAAATCCCTGATAATTCATCAGTTCTCTACAGAATCTCACCAAATTCCAGAAAAGTCCCTCAAAGTTCCACAAATATTCCACAAAATCTCCCCAGTATCCAACAAAATTCCTGGAAAAATCACACAAAATTCCCTAAATCTTCTCAAAATACGGCTAAAATCCACAAAAATCCCACCGAATCTCCACAAATTCCCACAGAATACATGAAAAATCCCTCAAGATCCCTAAATCGCCTCAATATCCCACAAAATCACACAAAAATCCCACCAAGCCTCCACAAGTTTCCACAAAATCTAAGAAAAATTCCTCAAAATTCTTCAAGTCTCCTCAAAACCACAAAACGTCCTTCAAAAAGGCCTACCAAATTCCAGAAATATCTTGCAGAATTCCCTAAATCTTCTCAAAACTCTACCAAATTCCAGAAAAATCCCACCAAATCTCCACAAATTCCCACAGAATACATGAAAAATCCCTGATAATTCGTCAGTTCTCTACAGAATCTCACCAAATTCCAGAAAAGTCCCTCAAAGTTCCACAAACATTCCACAAAATCTCCCCAGTATCCAATAAAATTCCAGAAAAAATCCCACAAAATTCCCTAAATCTTCCCAAAACATGACCAAATTCTAGAAAAATATCCCACCAAATCTCCACAAAATCCCACTAAATACATGAAAAATCCCTCAAGATCCCTAAATCGCCTCAATATCCCACAAAATCCCACAAAAATCACACAAAACCTCCACAAGTTTTCACAAAATATAAAAACAAATCCTTAAAATTCTTCAAGTCTCCTCAAAACCACACAAAGTCCTTGAAAAGGCCCACCAAATTCCAGTAAAATCCCACAGAATCTCCAACAATTCCCACAAAATCTAAAACAAATTCCTCAAAATTCTTCAAGTCTCCTCAGAATCCCACACAATTCCAGAAAAAACCCACAAAATTCCAGAGAAGTCCCACAAAACTCCCTAAATCATTTCAAAACCCTACCAATTCACAGGAATGTCCCACAAAATCTCCACCAATTCCCAGAACATCCCACAAAAATCTCACAAAAATCCCTAAATCTTCTGAAAACTCGACCAAATTCCAGAAACGCCCCATAAAATCAGCACAGTTTCCCACAAAATTCAAGAAAAAACACCACAAAATTCCCAAAATCTTTTCAAAATACCACAAAATTCTTGAAAAGCCCCACCAAATTCCAGAAACATCCCACAAAATGTCCTCAATACCCAACAAAATCCCAGAAAAATCACACAAAATTCCCTAAATCTTCTCAAAACACGGCCAAAATCCACAAAAATCCCACCAAATCTCCACAAATTCCCACAGGATACATGAAAAATCCCTGATAATTCGTCAGTTCTCTACAGAATCTCACCAAATTCCAGAAAAGTCCCTCAAAGTTCCACAAGCATCCCACAAAATCTCCCCAGTATCCAACAAAATTCCAGGAAAAATCCCACAAAATTCCCTAAATCTTCTCAAAACACGACCAAATTCTAGAAAAATATCCCACCAAATCTCCACAAATTCCCACAAAATACATGAAAAATCCCTCAAGATCCCTAAATCGCCTCAATATCCCACAAAATCCCACAAAAATCCCACAAAACCTCCACAAGTATCCACAAAATCTAAGAAAAATCCCTGAAAATTCTTCAAGTCTCCTCAAAACCACACAAAGTCCTTGAAAAGGCCCACCAAATTCCAGTAAAATCCCACAGAATCTCCAACAATTCCCACAAAATCTAAAAAAAATTCCTCAAAATTCTTCAAGTCTCCTCAGAATCCCACACAATTCCAGAAAAAACCCACAAAATTCCAGAGAAGTCCCACAAAACTCCCTAAATCATTTCAAAACCCTACCAATTCACAGGAATGTCCCACAAAATCTCCACCAATTCCCAGAACATCCCACAAAAATCTCACAAAAATCCCTAAATCTTCTGAAAACTCGACCGAATTCCAGAAACGCCCCATAAAATCAGCACAGATTCCCACAAAATTCATGAAAAAACACCACAAAATTCCCAAAATCTTTTCAAAATACCACAAAATTCTTGAAAAGCCCCACCAAATTCCAGAAACATCCCACAAAATGTCCTCAATACCCAACAAAATCCCAGAAAAATCCCACAAAATTCCCTAAATCTTCTCAAAACACGGTCAAAATCCACAAAAATCCCACCAAATCTCCACAAATTCCCACAGAATACATGAAAAATCCCTGATAATTCGTCAGTTCTCTACAGAATCTCACCAAATTCCAGAAAAGTCCCTCAAAGTTCCACAAACATCCCACAAAATCTCCCCAGTATCCAACAAAATTCCAGGAAAAATCCCACAAAATTCCCTAAATCTTCCCAAAACACGACCAAATTCTAGAAAAATATCCCAACAAATCTCCACAAATTCCCACAAAATACATGAAAAATCCCTCAAGATCCCTAAATCGCCTCAATATCCCACAAAATCCCACAAAAATCCCAAAAACTTACACAAGTTTCCACAGAATCTAAGAAAAATTCCTCAAAATTCTTCAAGTCTCCTCAAAACCACAAAAAGTCCTTCAAAAAGGCCTACCAAATTCCAGAAATATCTTGCAGAATTCCCTAAATCTTCTCAAAACTCTACCAAATTCCAGAAAAATCCGAACAAAACTCCACAAATTCCCACAGAATACATGAAAAATCCCTGATAATTCATCAGTTCTCTACAGAATCTCACCAAATTCCAGAAAAGTCCCTCAAAGTTCCACAAATATTCCACAAAATCTCCCCAGTATCCAACAAAATTCCTGGAAAAATCACACAAAATTCCCTAAATCTTCTCAAAATACGGCTAAAATCCACAAAAATCCCACCGAATCTCCACAAATTCCCACAGAATACATGAAAAATCCCTCAAGATCCCTAAATCGCCTCAATATCCCACAAAATCACACAAAAATCCCACCAAGCCTCCACAAGTTTCCACAAAATCTAAGAAAAATTCCTCAAAATTCTTCAAGTCTCCTCAAAACCACAAAACGTCCTTCAAAAAGGCCTACCAAATTCCAGAAATATCTTGCAGAATTCCCTAAATCTTCTCAAAACTCTACCAAATTCCAGAAAAATCCCACCAAATCTCCACAAATTCCCACAGAATACATGAAAAATCCCTGATAATTCGTCAGTTCTCTACAGAATCTCACCAAATTCCAGAAAAGTCCCTCAAAGTTCCACAAACATTCCACAAAATCTCCCCAGTATCCAATAAAATTCCAGAAAAAATCCCACAAAATTCCCTAAATCTTCCCAAAACATGACCAAATTCTAGAAAAATATCCCACCAAATCTCCACAAAATCCCACTAAATACATGAAAAATCCCTCAAGATCCCTAAATCGCCTCAATATCCCACAAAATCCCACAAAAATCACACAAAACCTCCACAAGTTTTCACAAAATATAAAAACAAATCCTTAAAATTCTTCAAGTCTCCTCAAAACCACACAAAGTCCTTGAAAAGGCCCACCAAATTCCAGTAAAATCCCACAGAATCTCCAACAATTCCCACAAAATCTAAAACAAATTCCTCAAAATTCTTCAAGTCTCCTCAGAATCCCACACAATTCCAGAAAAAACCCACAAAATTCCAGAGAAGTCCCACAAAACTCCCTAAATCATTTCAAAACCCTACCAATTCACAGGAATGTCCCACAAAATCTCCACCAATTCCCAGAACATCCCACAAAAATCTCACAAAAATCCCTAAATCTTCTGAAAACTCGACCAAATTCCAGAAACGCCCCATAAAATCAGCACAGTTTCCCACAAAATTCAAGAAAAAACACCACAAAATTCCCAAAATCTTTTCAAAATACCACAAAATTCTTGAAAAGCCCCACCAAATTCCAGAAACATCCCACAAAATGTCCTCAATACCCAACAAAATCCCAGAAAAATCACACAAAATTCCCTAAATCTTCTCAAAACACGGCCAAAATCCACAAAAATCCCACCAAATCTCCACAAATTCCCACAGGATACATGAAAAATCCCTGATAATTCGTCAGTTCTCTACAGAATCTCACCAAATTCCAGAAAAGTCCCTCAAAGTTCCACAAGCATCCCACAAAATCTCCCCAGTATCCAACAAAATTCCAGGAAAAATCCCACAAAATTCCCTAAATCTTCTCAAAACACGACCAAATTCTAGAAAAATATCCCAACAAATCTCCACAAATTCCCACAAAATACATGAAAAATCCCTCAAGATCCCTAAATCGCCTCAATATCCCACAAAATCCCACAAAAATCCCACAAAACCTCCACAAGTATCCACAAAATCTAAGAAAAATCCCTGAAAATTCTTCAAGTCTCCTCAAAACCACACAAAGTCCTTGAAAAGGCCCACCAAATTCCAGTAAAATCCCACAGAATCTCCAACAATTCCCACAAAATCTAAAAAAAATTCCTCAAAATTCTTCAAGTCTCCTCAGAATCCCACACAATTCCAGAAAAAACCCACAAAATTCCAGAGAAGTCCCACAAAACTCCCTAAATCATTTCAAAACCCTACCAATTCACAGGAATGTCCCACAAAATCTCCACCAATTCCCAGAACATCCCACAAAAATCTCACAAAAATCCCTAAATCTTCTGAAAACTCGACCGAATTCCAGAAACGCCCCATAAAATCAGCACAGATTCCCACAAAATTCATGAAAAAACACCACAAAATTCCCAAAATCTTTTCAAAATACCACAAAATTCTTGAAAAGCCCCACCAAATTCCAGAAACATCCCACAAAATGTCCTCAATACCCAACAAAATCCCAGAAAAATCACACAAAATTCCCTAAATCTTCTCAAAACACGGCCAAAATCCACAAAAATCCCACCAAATCTCCACAAATTCCCACAGAATACATGAAAAATCCCTGATAATTCGTCAGTTCTCTACAGAATCTCACCAAATTCCAGAAAAGTCCCTCAAAGTTCCACAAACATCCCACAAAATCTCCCCAGTATCCAACAAAATTCCAGGAAAAATCCCACAAAATTCCCTAAATCTTCCCAAAACACGACCAAATTCTAGAAAAATATCCCAACAAATCTCCACAAATTCCCACAAAATACATGAAAAATCCCTCAAGATCCCTAAATCGCCTCAATATCCCACAAAATCCCACAAAAATCCCAAAAACTTACACAAGTTTCCACAGAATCTAAGAAAAATTCCTCAAAATTCTTCAAGTCTCCTCAAAACCACAAAAAGTCCTTCAAAAAGGCCTACCAAATTCCAGAAATATCTTGCAGAATTCCCTAAATCTTCTCAAAACTCTACCAAATTCCAGAAAAATCCGAACAAAACTCCACAAATTCCCACAGAATACATGAAAAATCCCTGATAATTCATCAGTTCTCTACAGAATCTCACCAAATTCCAGAAAAGTCCCTCAAAGTTCCACAAATATTCCACAAAATCTCCCCAGTATCCAACAAAATTCCTGGAAAAATCACACAAAATTCCCTAAATCTTCTCAAAATACGGCTAAAATCCACAAAAATCCCACCGAATCTCCACAAATTCCCACAGAATACATGAAAAATCCCTCAAGATCCCTAAATCGCCTCAATATCCCACAAAATCACACAAAAATCCCACCAAGCCTCCACAAGTTTCCACAAAATCTAAGAAAAATTCCTCAAAATTCTTCAAGTCTCCTCAAAACCACAAAACGTCCTTCAAAAAGGCCTACCAAATTCCAGAAATATCTTGCAGAATTCCCTAAATCTTCTCAAAACTCTACCAAATTCCAGAAAAATCCCACCAAATCTCCACAAATTCCCACAGAATACATGAAAAATCCCTGATAATTCGTCAGTTCTCTACAGAATCTCACCAAATTCCAGAAAAGTCCCTCAAAGTTCCACAAACATTCCACAAAATCTCCCCAGTATCCAATAAAATTCCAGAAAAAATCCCACAAAATTCCCTAAATCTTCCCAAAACATGACCAAATTCTAGAAAAATATCCCACCAAATCTCCACAAAATCCCACTAAATACATGAAAAATCCCTCAAGATCCCTAAATCGCCTCAATATCCCACAAAATCCCACAAAAATCACACAAAACCTCCACAAGTTTTCACAAAATATAAAAACAAATCCTTAAAATTCTTCAAGTCTCCTCAAAACCACACAAAGTCCTTGAAAAGGCCCACCAAATTCCAGTAAAATCCCACAGAATCTCCAACAATTCCCACAAAATCTAAAACAAATTCCTCAAAATTCTTCAAGTCTCCTCAGAATCCCACACAATTCCAGAAAAAACCCACAAAATTCCAGAGAAGTCCCACAAAACTCCCTAAATCATTTCAAAACCCTACCAATTCACAGGAATGTCCCACAAAATCTCCACCAATTCCCAGAACATCCCACAAAAATCTCACAAAAATCCCTAAATCTTCTGAAAACTCGACCAAATTCCAGAAACGCCCCATAAAATCAGCACAGTTTCCCACAAAATTCAAGAAAAAACACCACAAAATTCCCAAAATCTTTTCAAAATACCACAAAATTCTTGAAAAGCCCCACCAAATTCCAGAAACATCCCACAAAATGTCCTCAATACCCAACAAAATCCCAGAAAAATCACACAAAATTCCCTAAATCTTCTCAAAACACGGCCAAAATCCACAAAAATCCCACCAAATCTCCACAAATTCCCACAGGATACATGAAAAATCCCTGATAATTCGTCAGTTCTCTACAGAATCTCACCAAATTCCAGAAAAGTCCCTCAAAGTTCCACAAGCATCCCACAAAATCTCCCCAGTATCCAACAAAATTCCAGGAAAAATCCCACAAAATTCCCTAAATCTTCTCAAAACACGACCAAATTCTAGAAAAATATCCCACCAAATCTCCACAAATTCCCACAAAATACATGAAAAATCCCTCAAGATCCCTAAATCGCCTCAATATCCCACAAAATCCCACAAAAATCCCACAAAACCTCCACAAGTATCCACAAAATCTAAGAAAAATCCCTGAAAATTCTTCAAGTCTCCTCAAAACCACACAAAGTCCTTGAAAAGGCCCACCAAATTCCAGTAAAATCCCACAGAATCTCCAACAATTCCCACAAAATCTAAAAAAAATTCCTCAAAATTCTTCAAGTCTCCTCAGAATCCCACACAATTCCAGAAAAAACCCACAAAATTCCAGAGAAGTCCCACAAAACTCCCTAAATCATTTCAAAACCCTACCAATTCACAGGAATGTCCCACAAAATCTCCACCAATTCCCAGAACATCCCACAAAAATCTCACAAAAATCCCTAAATCTTCTGAAAACTCGACCGAATTCCAGAAACGCCCCATAAAATCAGCACAGATTCCCACAAAATTCATGAAAAAACACCACAAAATTCCCAAAATCTTTTCAAAATACCACAAAATTCTTGAAAAGCCCCACCAAATTCCAGAAACATCCCACAAAATGTCCTCAATACCCAACAAAATCCCAGAAAAATCCCACAAAATTCCCTAAATCTTCTCAAAACACGGTCAAAATCCACAAAAATCCCACCAAATCTCCACAAATTCCCACAGAATACATGAAAAATCCCTGATAATTCGTCAGTTCTCTACAGAATCTCACCAAATTCCAGAAAAGTCCCTCAAAGTTCCACAAACATCCCACAAAATCTCCCCAGTATCCAACAAAATTCCAGGAAAAATCCCACAAAATTCCCTAAATCTTCCCAAAACACGACCAAATTCTAGAAAAATATCCCAACAAATCTCCACAAATTCCCACAAAATACATGAAAAATCCCTCAAGATCCCTAAATCGCCTCAATATCCCACAAAATCCCACAAAAATCCCAAAAACTTACACAAGTTTCCACAGAATCTAAGAAAAATTCCTCAAAATTCTTCAAGTCTCCTCAAAACCACAAAAAGTCCTTCAAAAAGGCCTACCAAATTCCAGAAATATCTTGCAGAATTCCCTAAATCTTCTCAAAACTCTACCAAATTCCAGAAAAATCCGAACAAAACTCCACAAATTCCCACAGAATACATGAAAAATCCCTGATAATTCATCAGTTCTCTACAGAATCTCACCAAATTCCAGAAAAGTCCCTCAAAGTTCCACAAATATTCCACAAAATCTCCCCAGTATCCAACAAAATTCCTGGAAAAATCACACAAAATTCCCTAAATCTTCTCAAAATACGGCTAAAATCCACAAAAATCCCACCGAATCTCCACAAATTCCCACAGAATACATGAAAAATCCCTCAAGATCCCTAAATCGCCTCAATATCCCACAAAATCACACAAAAATCCCACCAAGCCTCCACAAGTTTCCACAAAATCTAAGAAAAATTCCTCAAAATTCTTCAAGTCTCCTCAAAACCACAAAACGTCCTTCAAAAAGGCCTACCAAATTCCAGAAATATCTTGCAGAATTCCCTAAATCTTCTCAAAACTCTACCAAATTCCAGAAAAATCCCACCAAATCTCCACAAATTCCCACAGAATACATGAAAAATCCCTGATAATTCGTCAGTTCTCTACAGAATCTCACCAAATTCCAGAAAAGTCCCTCAAAGTTCCACAAACATTCCACAAAATCTCCCCAGTATCCAATAAAATTCCAGAAAAAATCCCACAAAATTCCCTAAATCTTCCCAAAACATGACCAAATTCTAGAAAAATATCCCACCAAATCTCCACAAAATCCCACTAAATACATGAAAAATCCCTCAAGATCCCTAAATCGCCTCAATATCCCACAAAATCCCACAAAAATCACACAAAACCTCCACAAGTTTTCACAAAATATAAAAACAAATCCTTAAAATTCTTCAAGTCTCCTCAAAACCACACAAAGTCCTTGAAAAGGCCCACCAAATTCCAGTAAAATCCCACAGAATCTCCAACAATTCCCACAAAATCTAAAACAAATTCCTCAAAATTCTTCAAGTCTCCTCAGAATCCCACACAATTCCAGAAAAAACCCACAAAATTCCAGAGAAGTCCCACAAAACTCCCTAAATCATTTCAAAACCCTACCAATTCACAGGAATGTCCCACAAAATCTCCACCAATTCCCAGAACATCCCACAAAAATCTCACAAAAATCCCTAAATCTTCTGAAAACTCGACCAAATTCCAGAAACGCCCCATAAAATCAGCACAGTTTCCCACAAAATTCAAGAAAAAACACCACAAAATTCCCAAAATCTTTTCAAAATACCACAAAATTCTTGAAAAGCCCCACCAAATTCCAGAAACATCCCACAAAATGTCCTCAATACCCAACAAAATCCCAGAAAAATCACACAAAATTCCCTAAATCTTCTCAAAACACGGCCAAAATCCACAAAAATCCCACCAAATCTCCACAAATTCCCACAGGATACATGAAAAATCCCTGATAATTCGTCAGTTCTCTACAGAATCTCACCAAATTCCAGAAAAGTCCCTCAAAGTTCCACAAGCATCCCACAAAATCTCCCCAGTATCCAACAAAATTCCAGGAAAAATCCCACAAAATTCCCTAAATCTTCTCAAAACACGACCAAATTCTAGAAAAATATCCCAACAAATCTCCACAAATTCCCACAAAATACATGAAAAATCCCTCAAGATCCCTAAATCGCCTCAATATCCCACAAAATCCCACAAAAATCCCACAAAACCTCCACAAGTATCCACAAAATCTAAGAAAAATCCCTGAAAATTCTTCAAGTCTCCTCAAAACCACACAAAGTCCTTGAAAAGGCCCACCAAATTCCAGTAAAATCCCACAGAATCTCCAACAATTCCCACAAAATCTAAAAAAAATTCCTCAAAATTCTTCAAGTCTCCTCAGAATCCCACACAATTCCAGAAAAAACCCACAAAATTCCAGAGAAGTCCCACAAAACTCCCTAAATCATTTCAAAACCCTACCAATTCACAGGAATGTCCCACAAAATCTCCACCAATTCCCAGAACATCCCACAAAAATCTCACAAAAATCCCTAAATCTTCTGAAAACTCGACCGAATTCCAGAAACGCCCCATAAAATCAGCACAGATTCCCACAAAATTCATGAAAAAACACCACAAAATTCCCAAAATCTTTTCAAAATACCACAAAATTCTTGAAAAGCCCCACCAAATTCCAGAAACATCCCACAAAATGTCCTCAATACCCAACAAAATCCCAGAAAAATCCCACAAAATTCCCTAAATCTTCTCAAAACACGGTCAAAATCCACAAAAATCCCACCAAATCTCCACAAATTCCCACAGAATACATGAAAAATCCCTGATAATTCGTCAGTTCTCTACAGAATCTCACCAAATTCCAGAAAAGTCCCTCAAAGTTCCACAAACATCCCACAAAATCTCCCCAGTATCCAACAAAATTCCAGGAAAAATCCCAAAAAATTCCCTAAATCTTCCCAAAACACGACCAAATTCTAGAAAAATATCCCAACAAATCTCCACAAATTCCCACAAAATACATGAAAAATCCCTCAAGATCCCTAAATCGCCTCAATATCCCACAAAATCCCACAAAAATCCCAAAAACTTACACAAGTTTCCACAGAATCTAAGAAAAATTCCTCAAAATTCTTCAAGTCTCCTCAAAACCACAAAAAGTCCTTCAAAAAGGCCTACCAAATTCCAGAAATATCTTGCAGAATTCCCTAAATCTTCTCAAAACTCTACCAAATTCCAGAAAAATCCGAACAAAACTCCACAAATTCCCACAGAATACATGAAAAATCCCTGATAATTCATCAGTTCTCTACAGAATCTCACCAAATTCCAGAAAAGTCCCTCAAAGTTCCACAAATATTCCACAAAATCTCCCCAGTATCCAACAAAATTCCTGGAAAAATCACACAAAATTCCCTAAATCTTCTCAAAATACGGCTAAAATCCACAAAAATCCCACCGAATCTCCACAAATTCCCACAGAATACATGAAAAATCCCTCAAGATCCCTAAATCGCCTCAATATCCCACAAAATCACACAAAAATCCCACCAAGCCTCCACAAGTTTCCACAAAATCTAAGAAAAATTCCTCAAAATTCTTCAAGTCTCCTCAAAACCACAAAACGTCCTTCAAAAAGGCCTACCAAATTCCAGAAATATCTTGCAGAATTCCCTAAATCTTCTCAAAACTCTACCAAATTCCAGAAAAATCCCACCAAATCTCCACAAATTCCCACAGAATACATGAAAAATCCCTGATAATTCGTCAGTTCTCTACAGAATCTCACCAAATTCCAGAAAAGTCCCTCAAAGTTCCACAAACATTCCACAAAATCTCCCCAGTATCCAATAAAATTCCAGAAAAAATCCCACAAAATTCCCTAAATCTTCCCAAAACATGACCAAATTCTAGAAAAATATCCCACCAAATCTCCACAAAATCCCACAAAATACATGAAAAATCCCTCAAGATCCCTAAATCGCCTCAATATCCCACAAAATCCCACAAAAATCACACAAAACCTCCACAAGTTTTCACAAAATATAAAAACAAATCCTTAAAATTCTTCAAGTCTCCTCAAAACCACACAAAGTCCTTGAAAAGGCCCACCAAATTCCAGTAAAATCCCACAGAATCTCCAACAATTCCCACAAAATCTAAAACAAATTCCTCAAAATTCTTCAAGTCTCCTCAGAATCCCACACAATTCCAGAAAAAACCCACAAAATTCCAGAGAAGTCCCACAAAACTCCCTAAATCATTTCAAAACCCTACCAATTCACAGGAATGTCCCACAAAATCTCCACCAATTCCCAGAACATCCCACAAAAATCTCACAAAAATCCCTAAATCTTCTGAAAACTCGACCAAATTCCAGAAACGCCCCATAAAATCAGCACAGTTTCCCACAAAATTCAAGAAAAAACACCACAAAATTCCCTAAATCTTTTCAAAATACCACAAAATTCTTGAAAAGCCCCACCAAATTCCAGAAACATCCCACAAAATGTCCTCAATACCCAACAAAATCCCAGAAAAATCACACAAAATTCCCTAAATCTTCTCAAAACACGGCCAAAATCCACAAAAATCCCACCAAATCTCCACAAATTCCCACAGGATACATGAAAAATCCCTGATAATTCGTCAGTTCTCTACAGAATCTCACCAAATTCCAGAAAAGTCCCTCAAAGTTCCACAAGCATCCCACAAAATCTCCCCAGTATCCAATAAAATTCCAGGAAAAATCCCACAAAATTCCCTAAATCTTCTCAAAACACGACCAAATTCTAGAAAAATATCCCAACAAATCTCCACAAATTCCCACAAAATACATGAAAAATCCCTCAAGATCCCTAAATCGCCTCAATATCCCACAAAATCCCACAAAAATCCCACAAAACCTCCACAAGTATCCACAAAATCTAAGAAAAATCCCTGAAAATTCTTCAAGTCTCCTCAAAACCACACAAAGTCCTTGAAAAGGCCCACCAAATTCCAGTAAAATCCCACAGAATCTCCAACAATTCCCACAAAATCTAAAAAAAATTCCTCAAAATTCTTCAAGTCTCCTCAGAATCCCACACAATTCCAGAAAAAACCCACAAAATTCCAGAGAAGTCCCACAAAACTCCCTAAATCATTTCAAAACCCTACCAATTCACAGGAATGTCCCACAAAATCTCCACCAATTCCCAGAACATCCCACAAAAATCTCACAAAAATCCCTAAATCTTCTGAAAACTCGACCGAATTCCAGAAACGCCCCATAAAATCAGCACAGATTCCCACAAAATTCATGAAAAAACACCACAAAATTCCCAAAATCTTTTCAAAATACCACAAAATTCTTGAAAAGCCCCACCAAATTCCAGAAACATCCCACAAAATGTCCTCAATACCCAACAAAATCCCAGAAAAATCCCACAAAATTCCCTAAATCTTCTCAAAACACGGTCAAAATCCACAAAAATCCCACCAAATCTCCACAAATTCCCACAGAATACATGAAAAATCCCTGATAATTCGTCAGTTCTCTACAGAATCTCACCAAATTCCAGAAAAGTCCCTCGAAGTTCCAGAAATGACCCACAAAATCTCCCCAGTATCCAATAAAATTCCAGGAAAAATCCCACAAAATTCCCTAAATCTTCCCAAAACACGACCAAATTCTAGAAAAATATCCCACCAAATCTCCACAAATTCCCACAAAATACATGAAAAATCCCTCAAGATCCCTAAATCGCCTCAATATCCCACAAAATCCCACAAAAATCCCAAAAACTTACACAAGTTTCCACAGAATCTAAGAAAAATTCCTCAAAATTCTTCAAGTCTCCTCAAAACCACAAAAAGTCCTTCAAAAAGGCCTACCAAATTCCAGAAATATCTTGCAGAATTCCCTAAATCTTCTCAAAACTCTACCAAATTCCAGAAAAATCCGAACAAAACTCCACAAATTCCCACAGAATACATGAAAAATCCCTGATAATTCATCAGTTCTCTACAGAATCTCACCAAATTCCAGAAAAGTCCCTCAAAGTTCCACAAACATTCCACAAAATCTCCCCAGTATCCAATAAAATTCCAGAAAAAATCCCACAAAATTCCCTAAATCTTCCCAAAACATGACCAAATTCTAGAAAAATATCCCACCAAATCTCCACAAAATCCCACTAAATACATGAAAAATCCCTCAAGATCCCTAAATCGCCTCAATATCCCACAAAATCCCACAAAAATCACACAAAACCTCCACAAGTTTTCACAAAATATAAAAACAAATCCTTAAAATTCTTCAAGTCTCCTCAAAACCACACAAAGTCCTTGAAAAGGCCCACCAAATTCCAGTAAAATCCCACAGAATCTCCAACAATTCCCACAAAATCTAAAACAAATTCCTCAAAATTCTTCAAGTCTCCTCAGAATCCCACACAATTCCAGAAAAAACCCACAAAATTCCAGAGAAGTCCCACAAAACTCCCTAAATCATTTCAAAACCCTACCAATTCACAGGAATGTCCCACAAAATCTCCACCAATTCCCAGAACATCCCACAAAAATCTCACAAAAATCCCTAAATCTTCTGAAAACTCGACCAAATTCCAGAAACGCCCCATAAAATCAGCACAGTTTCCCACAAAATTCAAGAAAAAACACCACAAAATTCCCAAAATCTTTTCAAAATACCACAAAATTCTTGAAAAGCCCCACCAAATTCCAGAAACATCCCACAAAATGTCCTCAATACCCAACAAAATCCCAGAAAAATCACACAAAATTCCCTAAATCTTCTCAAAACACGGCCAAAATCCACAAAAATCCCACCAAATCTCCACAAATTCCCACAGGATACATGAAAAATCCCTGATAATTCGTCAGTTCTCTACAGAATCTCACCAAATTCCAGAAAAGTCCCTCAAAGTTCCACAAGCATCCCACAAAATCTCCCCAGTATCCAACAAAATTCCAGGAAAAATCCCACAAAATTCCCTAAATCTTCTCAAAACACGACCAAATTCTAGAAAAATATCCCAACAAATCTCCACAAATTCCCACAAAATACATGAAAAATCCCTCAAGATCCCTAAATCGCCTCAATATCCCACAAAATCCCACAAAAATCCCACAAAACCTCCACAAGTATCCACAAAATCTAAGAAAAATCCCTGAAAATTCTTCAAGTCTCCTCAAAACCACACAAAGTCCTTGAAAAGGCCCACCAAATTCCAGTAAAATCCCACAGAATCTCCAACAATTCCCACAAAATCTAAAAAAAATTCCTCAAAATTCTTCAAGTCTCCTCAGAATCCCACACAATTCCAGAAAAAACCCACAAAATTCCAGAGAAGTCCCACAAAACTCCCTAAATCATTTCAAAACCCTACCAATTCACAGGAATGTCCCACAAAATCTCCACCAATTCCCAGAACATCCCACAAAAATCTCACAAAAATCCCTAAATCTTCTGAAAACTCGACCGAATTCCAGAAACGCCCCATAAAATCAGCACAGATTCCCACAAAATTCATGAAAAAACACCACAAAATTCCCAAAATCTTTTCAAAATACCACAAAATTCTTGAAAAGCCCCACCAAATTCCAGAAACATCCCACAAAATGTCCTCAATACCCAACAAAATCCCAGAAAAATCCCACAAAATTCCCTAAATCTTCTCAAAACACGGTCAAAATCCACAAAAATCCCACCAAATCTCCACAAATTCCCACAGAATACATGAAAAATCCCTGATAATTCGTCAGTTCTCTACAGAATCTCACCAAATTCCAGAAAAGTCCCTCAAAGTTCCACAAACATCCCACAAAATCTCCCCAGTATCCAACAAAATTCCAGGAAAAATCCCACAAAATTCCCTAAATCTTCCCAAAACACGACCAAATTCTAGAAAAATATCCCAACAAATCTCCACAAATTCCCACAAAATACATGAAAAATCCCTCAAGATCCCTAAATCGCCTCAATATCCCACAAAATCCCACAAAAATCCCAAAAACTTACACAAGTTTCCACAGAATCTAAGAAAAATTCCTCAAAATTCTTCAAGTCTCCTCAAAACCACAAAAAGTCCTTCAAAAAGGCCTACCAAATTCCAGAAATATCTTGCAGAATTCCCTAAATCTTCTCAAAACTCTACCAAATTCCAGAAAAATCCGAACAAAACTCCACAAATTCCCACAGAATACATGAAAAATCCCTGATAATTCATCAGTTCTCTACAGAATCTCACCAAATTCCAGAAAAGTCCCTCAAAGTTCCACAAATATTCCACAAAATCTCCCCAGTATCCAACAAAATTCCTGGAAAAATCACACAAAATTCCCTAAATCTTCTCAAAATACGGCTAAAATCCACAAAAATCCCACCGAATCTCCACAAATTCCCACAGAATACATGAAAAATCCCTCAAGATCCCTAAATCGCCTCAATATCCCACAAAATCACACAAAAATCCCACCAAGCCTCCACAAGTTTCCACAAAATCTAAGAAAAATTCCTCAAAATTCTTCAAGTCTCCTCAAAACCACAAAACGTCCTTCAAAAAGGCCTACCAAATTCCAGAAATATCTTGCAGAATTCCCTAAATCTTCTCAAAACTCTACCAAATTCCAGAAAAATCCCACCAAATCTCCACAAATTCCCACAGAATACATGAAAAATCCCTGATAATTCGTCAGTTCTCTACAGAATCTCACCAAATTCCAGAAAAGTCCCTCAAAGTTCCACAAACATTCCACAAAATCTCCCCAGTATCCAATAAAATTCCAGAAAAAATCCCACAAAATTCCCTAAATCTTCCCAAAACATGACCAAATTCTAGAAAAATATCCCACCAAATCTCCACAAAATCCCACTAAATACATGAAAAATCCCTCAAGATCCCTAAATCGCCTCAATATCCCACAAAATCCCACAAAAATCACACAAAACCTCCACAAGTTTTCACAAAATATAAAAACAAATCCTTAAAATTCTTCAAGTCTCCTCAAAACCACACAAAGTCCTTGAAAAGGCCCACCAAATTCCAGTAAAATCCCACAGAATCTCCAACAATTCCCACAAAATCTAAAACAAATTCCTCAAAATTCTTCAAGTCTCCTCAGAATCCCACACAATTCCAGAAAAAACCCACAAAATTCCAGAGAAGTCCCACAAAACTCCCTAAATCATTTCAAAACCCTACCAATTCACAGGAATGTCCCACAAAATCTCCACCAATTCCCAGAACATCCCACAAAAATCTCACAAAAATCCCTAAATCTTCTGAAAACTCGACCAAATTCCAGAAACGCCCCATAAAATCAGCACAGTTTCCCACAAAATTCAAGAAAAAACACCACAAAATTCCCTAAATCTTTTCAAAATACCACAAAATTCTTGAAAAGCCCCACCAAATTCCAGAAACATCCCACAAAATGTCCTCAATACCCAACAAAATCCCAGAAAAATCACACAAAATTCCCTAAATCTTCTCAAAACACGGCCAAAATCCACAAAAATCCCACCAAATCTCCACAAATTCCCACAGGATACATGAAAAATCCCTGATAATTCGTCAGTTCTCTACAGAATCTCACCAAATTCCAGAAAAGTCCCTCAAAGTTCCACAAGCATCCCACAAAATCTCCCCAGTATCCAATAAAATTCCAGGAAAAATCCCACAAAATTCCCTAAATCTTCTCAAAACACGACCAAATTCTAGAAAAATATCCCAACAAATCTCCACAAATTCCCACAAAATACATGAAAAATCCCTCAAGATCCCTAAATCGCCTCAATATCCCACAAAATCCCACAAAAATCCCACAAAACCTCCACAAGTATCCACAAAATCTAAGAAAAATCCCTGAAAATTCTTCAAGTCTCCTCAAAACCACACAAAGTCCTTGAAAAGGCCCACCAAATTCCAGTAAAATCCCACAGAATCTCCAACAATTCCCACAAAATCTAAAAAAAATTCCTCAAAATTCTTCAAGTCTCCTCAGAATCCCACACAATTCCAGAAAAAACCCACAAAATTCCAGAGAAGTCCCACAAAACTCCCTAAATCATTTCAAAACCCTACCAATTCACAGGAATGTCCCACAAAATCTCCACCAATTCCCAGAACATCCCACAAAAATCTCACAAAAATCCCTAAATCTTCTGAAAACTCGACCGAATTCCAGAAACGCCCCATAAAATCAGCACAGATTCCCACAAAATTCATGAAAAAACACCACAAAATTCCCAAAATCTTTTCAAAATACCACAAAATTCTTGAAAAGCCCCACCAAATTCCAGAAACATCCCACAAAATGTCCTCAATACCCAACAAAATCCCAGAAAAATCCCACAAAATTCCCTAAATCTTCTCAAAACACGGTCAAAATCCACAAAAATCCCACCAAATCTCCACAAATTCCCACAGAATACATGAAAAATCCCTGATAATTCGTCAGTTCTCTACAGAATCTCACCAAATTCCAGAAAAGTCCCTCGAAGTTCCACAAGCATCCCACAAAATCTCCCCAGTATCCAATAAAATTCCAGGAAAAATCCCACAAAATTCCCTAAATCTTCCCAAAACACGACCAAATTCTAGAAAAATATCCCACCAAATCTCCACAAATTCCCACAAAATACATGAAAAATCCCTCAAGATCCCTAAATCGCCTCAATATCCCACAAAATCCCACAAAAATCCCAAAAACTTACACAAGTTTCCACAGAATCTAAGAAAAATTCCTCAAAATTCTTCAAGTCTCCTCAAAACCACAAAAAGTCCTTCAAAAAGGCCTACCAAATTCCAGAAATATCTTGCAGAATTCCCTAAATCTTCTCAAAACTCTACCAAATTCCAGAAAAATCCGAACAAAACTCCACAAATTCCCACAGAATACATGAAAAATCCCTGATAATTCATCAGTTCTCTACAGAATCTCACCAAATTCCAGAAAAGTCCCTCAAAGTTCCACAAATATTCCACAAAATCTCCCCAGTATCCAACAAAATTCCTGGAAAAATCACACAAAATTCCCTAAATCTTCTCAAAATACGGCTAAAATCCACAAAAATCCCACCGAATCTCCACAAATTCCCACAGAATACATGAAAAATCCCTCAAGATCCCTAAATCGCCTCAATATCCCACAAAATCACACAAAAATCCCACCAAGCCTCCACAAGTTTCCACAAAATCTAAGAAAAATTCCTCAAAATTCTTCAAGTCTCCTCAAAACCACAAAACGTCCTTCAAAAAGGCCTACCAAATTCCAGAAATATCTTGCAGAATTCCCTAAATCTTCTCAAAACTCTACCAAATTCCAGAAAAATCCCACCAAATCTCCACAAATTCCCACAGAATACATGAAAAATCCCTGATAATTCGTCAGTTCTCTACAGAATCTCACCAAATTCCAGAAAAGTCCCTCAAAGTTCCACAAACATTCCACAAAATCTCCCCAGTATCCAATAAAATTCCAGAAAAAATCCCACAAAATTCCCTAAATCTTCCCAAAACATGACCAAATTCTAGAAAAATATCCCACCAAATCTCCACAAAATCCCACTAAATACATGAAAAATCCCTCAAGATCCCTAAATCGCCTCAATATCCCACAAAATCCCACAAAAATCACACAAAACCTCCACAAGTTTTCACAAAATATAAAAACAAATCCTTAAAATTCTTCAAGTCTCCTCAAAACCACACAAAGTCCTTGAAAAGGCCCACCAAATTCCAGTAAAATCCCACAGAATCTCCAACAATTCCCACAAAATCTAAAACAAATTCCTCAAAATTCTTCAAGTCTCCTCAGAATCCCACACAATTCCAGAAAAAACCCACAAAATTCCAGAGAAGTCCCACAAAACTCCCTAAATCATTTCAAAACCCTACCAATTCACAGGAATGTCCCACAAAATCTCCACCAATTCCCAGAACATCCCACAAAAATCTCACAAAAATCCCTAAATCTTCTGAAAACTCGACCAAATTCCAGAAACGCCCCATAAAATCAGCACAGTTTCCCACAAAATTCAAGAAAAAACACCACAAAATTCCCTAAATCTTTTCAAAATACCACAAAATTCTTGAAAAGCCCCACCAAATTCCAGAAACATCCCACAAAATGTCCTCAATACCCAACAAAATCCCAGAAAAATCACACAAAATTCCCTAAATCTTCTCAAAACACGGCCAAAATCCACAAAAATCCCACCAAATCTCCACAAATTCCCACAGGATACATGAAAAATCCCTGATAATTCGTCAGTTCTCTACAGAATCTCACCAAATTCCAGAAAAGTCCCTCAAAGTTCCACAAGCATCCCACAAAATCTCCCCAGTATCCAATAAAATTCCAGGAAAAATCCCACAAAATTCCCTAAATCTTCTCAAAACACGACCAAATTCTAGAAAAATATCCCAACAAATCTCCACAAATTCCCACAAAATACATGAAAAATCCCTCAAGATCCCTAAATCGCCTCAATATCCCACAAAATCCCACAAAAATCCCACAAAACCTCCACAAGTTTCCACAAAATCTAAGAAAAATCCCTGAAAATTCTTCAAGTCTCCTCAAAACCACACAAAGTCCTTGAAAAGGCCCACCAAATTCCAGTAAAATCCCACAGAATCTCCAACAATTCCCACAAAATCTAAAAAAAATTCCTCAAAATTCTTCAAGTCTCCTCAGAATCCCACACAATTCCAGAAAAAACCCACAAAATTCCAGAGAAGTCCCACAAAACTCCCTAAATCATTTCAAAACCCTACCAATTCACAGGAATGTCCCACAAAATCTCCACCAATTCCCAGAACATCCCACAAAAATCTCACAAAAATCCCTAAATCTTCTGAAAACTCGACCAAATTCCAGAAACGCCCCATAAAATCAGCACAGTTTCCCACAAAATTCAAGAAAAAACACCACAAAATTCCCAAAATCTTTTCAAAATACCACAAAATTCTTGAAAAGCCCCACCAAATTCCAGAAACATCCCACAAAATGTCCTCAATACCCAACAAAATCCCAGAAAAATCACACAAAATTCCCTAAATCTTCTCAAAACACGGCCAAAATCCACAAAAATCCCACCAAATCTCCACAAATTCCCACAGAATACATGAAAAATCCCTGATAATTCGTCAGTTCTCTACAGAATCTCACCAAATTCCAGAAAAGTCCCTCAAAGTTCCACAAACATCCCACAAAATCTCCCCAGTATCCAACAAAATTCCAGGAAAAATCCCACAAAATTCCCTAAATCTTCCCAAAACACGACCAAATTCTAGAAAAATATCCCACCAAATCTCCACAAATTCCCACAAAATACATGAAAAATCCCTCAAGATCCCTAAATCGCCTCAATATCCCACAAAATCCCACAAAAATCCCAAAAACTTACACAAGTTTCCACAGAATCTAAGAAAAATTCCTCAAAATTCTTCAAGTCTCCTCAAAACCACAAAAAGTCCTTCAAAAAGGCCTACCAAATTCCAGAAATATCTTGCAGAATTCCCTAAATCTTCTCAAAACTCTACCAAATTCCAGAAAAATCCGACCAAATCTCCACAAATTCCCACAGAATACATGAAAAATCCCTGATAATTCATCAGTTCTCTACAGAATCTCACCAAATTCCAGAAAAGTCCCTCAAAGTTCCACAAATATTCCACAAAATCTCCCCAGTATCCAACAAAATTCCTGGAAAAATCACACAAAATTCCCTAAATCTTCTCAAAATACGGCTAAAATCCACAAAAATCCCACCGAATCTCCACAAATTCCCACAGAATACATGAAAAATCCCTCAAGATCCCTAAATCGCCTCAATATCCCACAAAATCACACAAAAATCCCACCAAGCCTCCACAAGTTTCCACAAAATCTAAGAAAAATTCCTCAAAATTCTTCAAGTCTCCTCAAAACCACAAAACGTCCTTCAAAAAGGCCTACCAAATTCCAGAAATATCTTGCAGAATTCCCTAAATCTTCTCAAAACTCTACCAAATTCCAGAAAAATCCCACCAAATCTCCACAAATTCCCACAGAATACATGAAAAATCCCTGATAATTCGTCAGTTCTCTACAGAATCTCACCAAATTCCAGAAAAGTCCCTCAAAGTTCCACAAACATTCCACAAAATCTCCCCAGTATCCAATAAAATTCCAGAAAAAATCCCACAAAATTCCCTAAATCTTCCCAAAACATGACCAAATTCTAGAAAAATATCCCACCAAATCTCCACAAAATCCCACTAAATACATGAAAAATCCCTCAAGATCCCTAAATCGCCTCAATATCCCACAAAATCCCACAAAAATCACACAAAACCTCCACAAGTTTTCACAAAATATAAAAACAAATCCTTAAAATTCTTCAAGTCTCCTCAAAACCACACAAAGTCCTTGAAAAGGCCCACCAAATTCCAGTAAAATCCCACAGAATCTCCAACAATTCCCACAAAATCTAAAACAAATTCCTCAAAATTTTTCAAGTCTCCTCAGAATCCCACACAATTCCAGAAAAAACCCACAAAATTCCAGAGAAGTCCCACAAAACTCCCTAAATCATTTCAAAACCCTACCAATTCACAGGAATGTCCCACAAAATCTCCACCAATTCCCAGAACATCCCACAAAAATCTCACAAAAATCCCTAAATCTTCTGAAAACTCGACCAAATTCCAGAAACGCCCCATAAAATCAGCACAGTTTCCCACAAAATTCAAGAAAAAACACCACAAAATTCCCTAAATCTTTTCAAAATACCACAAAATTCTTGAAAAGCCCCACCAAATTCCAGAAACATCCCACAAAATGTCCTCAATACCCAACAAAATCCCAGAAAAATCCCACAAAATTCCCTAAATCTTCTCAAAACACGGCCAAAATCCACAAAAATCCCACCAAATCTCCACAAATTCCCACAGAATACATGAAAAATCCCTGATAATTCGTCAGTTCTCTACAGAATCTCACCAAATTCCAGAAAAGTCCCTCAAAGTTCCACAAACATCCCACAAAATCTCCCCAGTATCCAACAAAATTCCAGGAAAAATCCCACAAAATTCCCTAAATCTTCCCAAAACACGACCAAATTCTAGAAAAATATCCCAACAAATCTCCACAAATTCCCACAGAATACATGAAAAATCCCTCAAGATCCCTAAATCGCCTCAATATCCCACAAAATCCCACAAAAATCACACAAAACCTCCACAAGTTTCCACAAAATCTAAGAAAAATCCCTGAAAATTCTTCAAGTCTCCTCAAAACCACACAAAGTCCTTGAAAAGGCCCACCAAATTCCAGAAAAATCTTACAAAATTCCCTAAATCTTCTCAAAACTCTACCAAATTCCAGAAAAATCCCACCAAATCTCCACAAATTCCCACAGGATACATGAAAAATCCCTGATAATTCTTCAGTTCTCTATAGAATCTCACCAAATTCCAGAAGAGTCCCTCAAAGTTCCACAAACATTCCACAAAATCTCCCCAGTATCCAATAAAATTCCAGGAAAAATCCCACAAAATTCCCTAAATCTTCCCAAAACACGACCAAATTCTAGAAAAATATCCCACCAAATCTCTACAAATTCCCACAAAATACATGTAAATTCCCTCAAGATGCCTAAATCGCCTCAATATCCCACAAAATTCCACAAAAATCCCACAAAACCTCCACAAGTTTCCACAGAATCTAAGAAAAATTCCTCAAAATTTTTCAAGTCTCCTCAAAACCACAAAAAGTCCTTCAAAAAGGCCTACCAAATTCCAGAAATATCTAGCAGAATTCCCTAAATCTTCTCAAAACTCTACCAAGTTCCAGAAAAATCCCACCAAATCTCCACAAATTCCCACAAAATACATGAAAAATCCCTCAAGATCCCTAAATCGCCTCAATATCCCACAAAATTCCACAAAAATCCCACAAAACCTCCACAAGTTTCCACAGAATCTAAGAAAAATTCCTCAAAATTCTTCAAGTCTCCTCAAAACCACACAAAGTCCTTCAAAGAGGCCCACCAAATTCCAAAAAAATCTTACAGAATTCCCTAAATCTTCTCAAAACTCTACCAAATTCCAGAAAAATCTCACCAAATCTCCACAAATTCCCACAGACTACCTGAAAAATCCCTGATAATTCGTCAGTTCTCTACAGAATCTCACCAAATACCAGAAGAGACCCTCAAAGTTCCACAAACATCCCACAAAATCTCCCCAGTATCCAACAAAATTCCAGGAAAAATCCCACAAAATTCCCTAAATCTTCTCAAAACATGACAAAATTCTAGAAAAATATCCCACCGAATCTCCACAAATTCCCACAGAATACATGAAAAATCCCTGATAATTCGTCAGTTCTCTACAGAATCTCACCAAATTCCAGAAAAGTCCCTCAAAGTTCCAGAAGCATCCCACAAAATCTCCCCAGTATCCAACAAAATTCCAGGAAAAATCCCACAAAATTCCCTAAATCTTCTCAAAACATGACCAAATTCTAGAAAAATATCCCACCAAATCTCCACAAATTCCCACAAAATACATGAAAAATCCCTCAAGATCCCTAAATCGCCTCAATATCCCACAAAATCCCACAAAAATCACACAAAACCTCCACAGGTTTGTACAAAATCTAAGAAAAAATCCTCAAAATTCTTCAAGTCTCCTCAAAACCACACAAAGTCCTTGAAAAGGCCCACCAAATTCCAGTAAAATCCCACAGAATCTCCAACAATTCCCACAAAATCTAAAACAAATTCCTCAAAATTTTTCAAGTCTCCTCAGAATCCCACACAATTCCAGAAAAAACCCACAAAATTCCAGAGAAGTCCCACAAAACTCCCTAAATCATTTCAAAACCCTACCAATTCACAGGAATGTCCCACAAAATCTCCACCAATTCCCAGAACATCCCACAAAAATCTCACAAAAATCCGTAATCTTCTGAAAACTCGACCGAATTCCAGAAACGCCCCATAAAATCAGCACAGATTCCCACAAAATTCATGAAAAAACACCACAAAATTCCCAAAATCTTTTCAAAATACCACAAAATTCTTGAAAAGCCCCACCAAATTCCAGAAACATCCCACAAAATGTCATCAATACCCAACAAAATCCCAGAAAAATCCCACAAAATTCCCTAAATCTTCTCAAAACACGGCCAAAATCCACAAAAATCCCACCAAATCTCCACAAATTCCCACAGGATACATGAAAAATCCCTGATAATTCGTCAGTTCTCTACAGAATCTCACCAAATTCCAGAAAAGTCCCTCAAAGTTCCACAAGCATCCCACAAAATCTCCCCAGTATCCAACAAAATTCCAGGAAAAATCCCACAAAATTCCCTAAATCTTCCCAAAACACGACCAAATTCTAGAAAAATATCCCACCAAATCTCCACAAATTCCCACAAAATACATGAAAAATCCCTCAAGATCCCTAAATCGCCTCAATATCCCACAAAATCCCACAAAAATCCCAAAAACTTACACAAGTTTCCACAGAATCTAAGAAAAATTCCTCAAAATTCTTCAAGTCTCCTCAAAACCACAAAAAGTCCTTCAAAAAGGCCTACCAAATTCCAGAAATATCTTGCAGAATTCCCTAAATCTTCTCAAAACTCTACCAAATTCCAGAAAAATCCGACCAAATCTCCACAAATTCCCACAGAATACATGAAAAATCCCTGATAATTCATCAGTTCTCTACAGAATCTCACCAAATTCCAGAAAAGTCCCTCAAAGTTCCACAAATATTCCACAAAATCTCCCCAGTATCCAACAAAATTCCTGGAAAAATCACACAAAATTCCCTAAATCTTCTCAAAATACGGCTAAAATCCACAAAAATCCCACCGAATCTCCACAAATTCCCACAGAATACATGAAAAATCCCTCAAGATCCCTAAATCGCCTCAATATCCCACAAAATCACACAAAAATCCCACCAAGCCTCCACAAGTTTCCACAAAATCTAAGAAAAATTCCTCAAAATTCTTCAAGTCTCCTCAAAACCACAAAACGTCCTTCAAAAAGGCCTACCAAATTCCAGAAATATCTTGCAGAATTCCCTAAATCTTCTCAAAACTCTACCAAATTCCAGAAAAATCCCACCAAATCTCCACAAATTCCCACAGAATACATGAAAAATCCCTGATAATTCGTCAGTTCTCTACAGAATCTCACCAAATTCCAGAAAAGTCCCTCAAAGTTCCACAAACATTCCACAAAATCTCCCCAGTATCCAATAAAATTCCAGAAAAAATCCCACAAAATTCCCTAAATCTTCCCAAAACATGACCAAATTCTAGAAAAATATCCCACCAAATCTCCACAAAATCCCACTAAATACATGAAAAATCCCTCAAGATCCCTAAATCGCCTCAATATCCCACAAAATCCCACAAAAATCACACAAAACCTCCACAAGTTTTCACAAAATATAAAAACAAATCCTTAAAATTCTTCAAGTCTCCTCAAAACCACACAAAGTCCTTGAAAAGGCCCACCAAATTCCAGTAAAATCCCACAGAATCTCCAACAATTCCCACAAAATCTAAAACAAATTCCTCAAAATTCTTCAAGTCTCCTCAGAATCCCACACAATTCCAGAAAAAACCCACAAAATTCCAGAGAAGTCCCACAAAACTCCCTAAATCATTTCAAAACCCTACCAATTCACAGGAATGTCCCACAAAATCTCCACCAATTCCCAGAACATCCCACAAAAATCTCACAAAAATCCCTAAATCTTCTGAAAACTCGACCAAATTCCAGAAACGCCCCATAAAAACAGCACAGTTTCCCACAAAATTCAAGAAAAAACACCACAAAATTCCCTAAATCTTTTCAAAATACCACAAAATTCTTGAAAAGCCCCACCAAATTCCAGAAACATCCCACAAAATGTCCTCAATACCCAACAAAATCCCAGAAAAATCCCACAAAATTCCCTAAATCTTCTCAAAACACGGCCAAAATCCACAAAAATCCCACCAAATCTCCACAAATTCCCACAGAATACATGAAAAATCCCTGATAATTCGTCAGTTCTCTACAGAATCTCACCAAATTCCAGAAAAGTCCCTCAAAGTTCCACAAACATCCCACAAAATCTCCCCAGTATCCAACAAAATTCCAGGAAAAATCCCACAAAATTCCCTAAATCTTCCCAAAACACGACCAAATTCTAGAAAAATATCCCAACAAATCTCCACAAATTCCCACAGAATACATGAAAAATCCCTCAAGATCCCTAAATCGCCTCAATATCCCACAAAATCCCACAAAAATCACACAAAACCTCCACAAGTTTCCACAAAATCTAAGAAAAATCCCTGAAAATTCTTCAAGTCTCCTCAAAACCACACAAAGTCCTTGAAAAGGCCCACCAAATTCCAGAAAAATCTTACAAAATTCCCTAAATCTTCTCAAAACTCTACCAAATTCCAGAAAAATCCCACCAAATCTCCACAAATTCCCACAGGATACATGAAAAATCCCTGATAATTCTTCAGTTCTCTACAGAATCTCACCAAATTCCAGAAGAGACCCTCAAAGTTCCACAAACATCCCACAAAATCTCCCCAGTATCCAACAAAATTCCAGGAAAAATCCCACAAAATTCCCTAAATCTTCTCAAAACATGACAAAATTCTAGAAAAATATCCCACCGAATCTCCACAAATTCCCACAGAATACATGAAAAATCCCTGATAATTCGTCAGTTCTCTACAGAATCTCACCAAATTCCAGAAAAGTCCCTCAAAGTTCCAGAAGCATCCCACAAAATCTCCCCAGTATCCAACAAAATTCCAGGAAAAATCCCACAAAATTCCCTAAATCTTCTCAAAACATGACCAAATTCTAGAAAAATATCCCACCAAATCTCCACAAATTCCCACAAAATACATGAAAAATCCCTCAAGATCCCTAAATCGCCTCAATATCCCACAAAATCCCACAAAAATCACACAAAACCTCCACAGGTTTGTACAAAATCTAAGAAAAAATCCTCAAAATTCTTCAAGTCTCCTCAAAACCACACAAAGTCCTTGAAAAGGCCCACCAAATTCCAGTAAAATCCCACAGAATCTCCAACAATTCCCACAAAATCTAAAACAAATTCCTCAAAATTTTTCAAGTCTCCTCAGAATCCCACACAATTCCAGAAAAAACCCACAAAATTCCAGAGAAGTCCCACAAAACTCCCTAAATCATTTCAAAACCCTACCAATTCACAGGAATGTCCCACAAAATCTCCACCAATTCCCAGAACATCCCACAAAAATCTCACAAAAATCCGTAATCTTCTGAAAACTCGACCGAATTCCAGAAACGCCCCATAAAATCAGCACAGATTCCCACAAAATTCATGAAAAAACACCACAAAATTCCCAAAATCTTTTCAAAATACCACAAAATTCTTGAAAAGCCCCACCAAATTCCAGAAACATCCCACAAAATGTCATCAATACCCAACAAAATCCCAGAAAAATCCCACAAAATTCCCTAAATCTTCTCAAAACACGGCCAAAATCCACAAAAATCCCACCAAATCTCCACAAATTCCCACAGGATACATGAAAAATCCCTGATAATTCGTCAGTTCTCTACAGAATCTCACCAAATTCCAGAAAAGTCCCTCGAAGTTCCAGAAATGTCTTACAAAATCTCCCCAGTATCCAAAAAAATTCCAGGAAAAATCCCACAAAATTCCCTAAATCTTCCCAAAACACGACCAAATTCTAGAAAAATATCCCACCAAATCTCCACAAATTCCCACAAAATACATGAAAAATCCCTCAAGATCCCTAAATCGCCTCAATATCCCACAAAATCCCACAAAAATCCCAAAAACTTACACAAGTTTCCACAGAATCTAAGAAAAATTCCTCAAAATTCTTCAAGTCTCCTCAAAACCACAAAAAGTCCTTCAAAAAGGCCTACCAAATTCCAGAAATATCTTGCAGAATTCCCTAAATCTTCTCAAAACTCTACCAAATTCCAGAAAAATCCGACCAAATCTCCACAAATTCCCACAGAATACATGAAAAATCCCTGATAATTCATCAGTTCTCTACAGAATCTCACCAAATTCCAGAAAAGTCCCTCAAAGTTCCACAAATATTCCACAAAATCTCCCCAGTATCCAACAAAATTCCTGGAAAAATCACAAAAAATTCCCTAAATCTTCTCAAAATACGGCTAAAATCCACAAAAATCCCACCGAATCTCCACAAATTCCCACAGAATACATGAAAAATCCCTCAAGATCCCTAAATCGCCTCAATATCCCACAAAATCCCACAAAAATCCCACCAAGCCTCCACAAGTTTCCACAAAATCTAAGAAAAATCCCTGAAAATTCTTCAAGTCTCCTCAAAACCACACAAAGTCCTTGAAAAGGCCCACCAAATTCCAGAAAAATCTTACAAAATTCCCTAAATCTTCTCAAAACTCTACCAAATTCCAGAAAAATCCCACCAAATCTCCACAAATTCCCACAGGATACATGAAAAATCCCTGATAATTCTTCAGTTCTCTATAGAATCTCACCAAATTCCAGAAGAGTCCCTCAAAGTTCCACAAACATTCCACAAAATCTCCCCAGTATCCAATAAAATTCCAGGAAAAATCCCACAAAATTCCCTAAATCTTCCCAAAACACGACCAAATTCTAGAAAAATATCCCACCAAATCTCCACAAATTCCCACAAAATACATGTAAATTCCCTCAAGATGCCTAAATCGCCTCAATATCCCACAAAATTCCACAAAAATCCCACAAAACCTCCACAAGTTTCCACAGAATCTAAGAAAAATTCCTCAAAATTCTTCAAGTCTCCTCAAAACCACAAAAAGTCCTTCAAAAAGGCCTACCAAATTCCAGAAATATCTAGCAGAATTCCCTAAATCTTCTCAAAACTCTACCAAGTTCCAGAAAAATCCCACCAAATCTCCACAAATTCCCACAAAATACATGAAAAATCCCTCAAGATCCCTAAATCGCCTCAATATCCCACAAAATTCCACAAAAATCCCACAAAACCTCCACAAGTTTCCACAGAATCTAAGAAAAATTCCTCAAAATTCTTCAAGTCTCCTCAAAACCACACAAAGTCCTTCAAAGAGGCCCACCAAATTCCAAAAAAATCTTACAGAATTCCCTAAATCTTCTCAAAACTCTACCAAATTCCAGAAAAATCTCACCAAATCTCCACAAATTCCCACAGACTACCTGAAAAATCCCTGATAATTCGTCAGTTCTCTACAGAATCTCACCAAATTCCAGAAGAGACCCTCAAAGTTCCACAAACATCCCACAAAATCTCCCCAGTATCCAACAAAATTCCAGGAAAAATCCCACAAAATTCCCTAAATCTTCTCAAAACATGACAAAATTCTAGAAAAATATCCCACCGAATCTCCACAAATTCCCACAGAATACATGAAAAATCCCTGATAATTCGTCAGTTCTCTACAGAATCTCACCAAATTCCAGAAAAGTCCCTCAAAGTTCCAGAAGCATCCCACAAAATCTCCCCAGTATCCAACAAAATTCCAGGAAAAATCCCACAAAATTCCCTAAATCTTCTCAAAACATGACCAAATTCTAGAAAAATATCCCACCAAATCTCCACAAATTCCCACAAAATACATGAAAAATCCCTCAAGATCCCTAAATCGCCTCAATATCCCACAAAATCCCACAAAAATCACACAAAACCTCCACAGGTTTGTACAAAATCTAAGAAAAAATCCTCAAAATTCTTCAAGTCTCCTCAAAACCACACAAAGTCCTTGAAAAGGCCCACCAAATTCCAGTAAAATCCCACAGAATCTCCAACAATTCCCACAAAATCTAAAACAAATTCCTCAAAATTTTTCAAGTCTCCTCAGAATCCCACACAATTCCAGAAAAAACCCACAAAATTCCAGAGAAGTCCCACAAAACTCCCTAAATCATTTCAAAACCCTACCAATTCACAGGAATGTCCCACAAAATCTCCACCAATTCCCAGAACATCCCACAAAAATCTCACAAAAATCCGTAATCTTCTGAAAACTCGACCGAATTCCAGAAACGCCCCATAAAATCAGCACAGATTCCCACAAAATTCATGAAAAAACACCACAAAATTCCCAAAATCTTTTCAAAATACCACAAAATTCTTGAAAAGCCCCACCAAATTCCAGAAACATCCCACAAAATGTCCTCAATACCCAACAAAATCCCAGAAAAATCACACAAAATTCCCTAAATCTTCTCAAAACACGGCCAAAATCCACAAAAATCCCACCAAATCTCCACAAATTCCCACAGGATACATGAAAAATCCCTGATAATTCGTCAGTTCTCTACAGAATCTCACCAAATTCCAGAAAAGTCCCTCGAAGTTCCAGAAATGACCCACAAAATCTCCCCAGTATCCAATAAAATTCCAGGAAAAATCCCACAAAATTCCCTAAATCTTCCCAAAACACGACCAAATTCTAGAAAAATATCCCACCAAATCTCCACAAATTCCCACAAAATACATGAAAAATCCCTCAAGATCCCTAAATCGCCTCAATATCCCACAAAATCCCACAAAAATCCCAAAAACTTACACAAGTTTCCACAGAATCTAAGAAAAATTCCTCAAAATTCTTCAAGTCTCCTCAAAACCACAAAAAGTCCTTCAAAAAGGCCTACCAAATTCCAGAAATATCTTGCAGAATTCCCTAAATCTTCTCAAAACTCTACCAAATTCCAGAAAAATCCGACCAAATCTCCACAAATTCCCACAGAATACATGAAAAATCCCTGATAATTCGTCAGTTCTCTACAGAATCTCACCAAATTCCAGAAAAGTCCCTCAAAGTTCCACAAACATTCCACAAAATCTCCCCAGTATCCAATAAAATTCCAGAAAAAATCCCACAAAATTCCCTAAATCTTCCCAAAACATGACCAAATTCTAGAAAAATATCCCACCAAATCTCCACAAAATCCCACTAAATACATGAAAAATCCCTCAAGATCCCTAAATCGCCTCAATATCCCACAAAATCCCACAAAAATCACACAAAACCTCCACAAGTTTTCACAAAATATAAAAACAAATCCTTAAAATTCTTCAAGTCTCCTCAAAACCACACAAAGTCCTTGAAAAGGCCCACCAAATTCCAGTAAAATCCCACAGAATCTCCAACAATTCCCACAAAATCTAAAACAAATTCCTCAAAATTCTTCAAGTCTCCTCAGAATCCCACACAATTCCAGAAAAAACCCACAAAATTCCAGAGAAGTCCCACAAAACTCCCTAAATCATTTCAAAACCCTACCAATTCACAGGAATGTCCCACAAAATCTCCACCAATTCCCAGAACATCCCACAAAAATCTCACAAAAATCCCTAAATCTTCTGAAAACTCGACCAAATTCCAGAAACGCCCCATAAAATCAGCACAGTTTCCCACAAAATTCAAGAAAAAACACCACAAAATTCCCTAAATCTTTTCAAAATACCACAAAATTCTTGAAAAGCCCCACCAAATTCCAGAAACATCCCACAAAATGTCCTCAATACCCAACAAAATCCCAGAAAAATCACACAAAATTCCCTAAATCTTCTCAAAACACGGCCAAAATCCACAAAAATCCCACCAAATCTCCACAAATTCCCACAGGATACATGAAAAATCCCTGATAATTCGTCAGTTCTCTACAGAATCTCACCAAATTCCAGAAAAGTCCCTCAAAGTTCCACAAGCATCCCACAAAATCTCCCCAGTATCCAACAAAATTCCAGGAAAAATCCCACAAAATTCCCTAAATCTTCTCAAAACACGACCAAATTCTAGAAAAATATCCCAACAAATCTCCACAAATTCCCACAAAATACATGAAAAATCCCTCAAGATCCCTAAATCGCCTCAATATCCCACAAAATCCCACAAAAATCCCACAAAACCTCCACAAGTTTCCACAAAATCTAAGAAAAATCCCTGAAAATTCTTCAAGTCTCCTCAAAACCACACAAAGTCCTTGAAAAGGCCCACCAAATTCCAGTAAAATCCCACAGAATCTCCAACAATTCCCACAAAATCTAAAAAAAATTCCTCAAAATTCTTCAAGTCTCCTCAGAATCCCACACAATTCCAGAAAAAACCCACAAAATTCCAGAGAAGTCCCACAAAACTCCCTAAATCATTTCAAAACCCTACCAATTCACAGGAATGTCCCACAAAATCTCCACCAATTCCCAGAACATCCCACAAAAATCTCACAAAAATCCCTAAATCTTCTGAAAACTCGACCAAATTCCAGAAACGCCCCATAAAATCAGCACAGTTTCCCACAAAATTCAAGAAAAAACACCACAAAATTCCCAAAATCTTTTCAAAATACCACAAAATTCTTGAAAAGCCCCACCAAATTCCAGAAACATCCCACAAAATGTCCTCAATACCCAACAAAATCCCAGAAAAATCACACAAAATTCCCTAAATCTTCTCAAAACACGGCCAAAATCCACAAAAATCCCACCAAATCTCCACAAATTCCCACAGAATACATGAAAAATCCCTGATAATTCGTCAGTTCTCTACAGAATCTCACCAAATTCCAGAAAAGTCCCTCAAAGTTCCACAAACATCCCACAAAATCTCCCCAGTATCCAACAAAATTCCAGGAAAAATCCCACAAAATTCCCTAAATCTTCCCAAAACACGACCAAATTCTAGAAAAATATCCCACCAAATCTCCACAAATTCCCACAAAATACATGAAAAATCCCTCAAGATCCCTAAATCGCCTCAATATCCCACAAAATCCCACAAAAATCCCAAAAACTTACACAAGTTTCCACAGAATCTAAGAAAAATTCCTCAAAATTCTTCAAGTCTCCTCAAAACCACAAAAAGTCCTTCAAAAAGGCCTACCAAATTCCAGAAATATCTTGCAGAATTCCCTAAATCTTCTCAAAACTCTACCAAATTCCAGAAAAATCCGACCAAATCTCCACAAATTCCCACAGAATACATGAAAAATCCCTGATAATTCATCAGTTCTCTACAGAATCTCACCAAATTCCAGAAAAGTCCCTCAAAGTTCCACAAATATTCCACAAAATCTCCCCAGTATCCAACAAAATTCCTGGAAAAATCACACAAAATTCCCTAAATCTTCTCAAAATACGGCTAAAATCCACAAAAATCCCACCGAATCTCCACAAATTCCCACAGAATACATGAAAAATCCCTCAAGATCCCTAAATCGCCTCAATATCCCACAAAATCA
This sequence comes from Cyanistes caeruleus, assembly GCF_971803275.1. Classification (NCBI taxonomy): domain Eukaryota; kingdom Metazoa; phylum Chordata; class Aves; order Passeriformes; family Paridae; genus Cyanistes; species Cyanistes caeruleus. The sequence continues at coordinate 68,186 of NW_028256003.1, read as the reverse complement.
CACAAAAATCCCACCAAGCCTCCACAAGTTTCCACAAAATCTAAGAAAAATTCCTCAAAATTCTTCAAGTCTCCTCAAAACCACAAAACGTCCTTCAAAAAGGCCTACCAAATTCCAGAAATATCTTGCAGAATTCCCTAAATCTTCTCAAAACTCTACCAAATTCCAGAAAAATCCCACCAAATCTCCACAAATTCCCACAGAATACATGAAAAATCCCTGATAATTCGTCAGTTCTCTACAGAATCTCACCAAATTCCAGAAAAGTCCCTCAAAGTTCCACAAACATTCCACAAAATCTCCCCAGTATCCAATAAAATTCCAGAAAAAATCCCACAAAATTCCCTAAATCTTCCCAAAACATGACCAAATTCTAGAAAAATATCCCACCAAATCTCCACAAAATCCCACTAAATACATGAAAAATCCCTCAAGATCCCTAAATCGCCTCAATATCCCACAAAATCCCACAAAAATCACACAAAACCTCCACAAGTTTTCACAAAATATAAAAACAAATCCTTAAAATTCTTCAAGTCTCCTCAAAACCACACAAAGTCCTTGAAAAGGCCCACCAAATTCCAGTAAAATCCCACAGAATCTCCAACAATTCCCACAAAATCTAAAACAAATTCCTCAAAATTTTTCAAGTCTCCTCAGAATCCCACACAATTCCAGAAAAAACCCACAAAATTCCAGAGAAGTCCCACAAAACTCCCTAAATCATTTCAAAACCCTACCAATTCACAGGAATGTCCCACAAAATCTCCACCAATTCCCAGAACATCCCACAAAAATCTCACAAAAATCCCTAAATCTTCTGAAAACTCGACCAAATTCCAGAAACGCCCCATAAAATCAGCACAGTTTCCCACAAAATTCAAGAAAAAACACCACAAAATTCCCTAAATCTTTTCAAAATACCACAAAATTCTTGAAAAGCCCCACCAAATTCCAGAAACATCCCACAAAATGTCCTCAATACCCAACAAAATCCCAGAAAAATCCCACAAAATTCCCTAAATCTTCTCAAAACACGGCCAAAATCCACAAAAATCCCACCAAATCTCCACAAATTCCCACAGAATACATGAAAAATCCCTGATAATTCGTCAGTTCTCTACAGAATCTCACCAAATTCCAGAAAAGTCCCTCAAAGTTCCACAAACATCCCACAAAATCTCCCCAGTATCCAACAAAATTCCAGGAAAAATCCCACAAAATTCCCTAAATCTTCCCAAAACACGACCAAATTCTAGAAAAATATCCCAACAAATCTCCACAAATTCCCACAGAATACATGAAAAATCCCTCAAGATCCCTAAATCGCCTCAATATCCCACAAAATCCCACAAAAATCACACAAAACCTCCACAAGTTTCCACAAAATCTAAGAAAAATCCCTGAAAATTCTTCAAGTCTCCTCAAAACCACACAAAGTCCTTGAAAAGGCCCACCAAATTCCAGAAAAATCTTACAAAATTCCCTAAATCTTCTCAAAACTCTACCAAATTCCAGAAAAATCCCACCAAATCTCCACAAATTCCCACAGGATACATGAAAAATCCCTGATAATTCTTCAGTTCTCTATAGAATCTCACCAAATTCCAGAAGAGTCCCTCAAAGTTCCACAAACATTCCACAAAATCTCCCCAGTATCCAATAAAATTCCAGGAAAAATCCCACAAAATTCCCTAAATCTTCCCAAAACACGACCAAATTCTAGAAAAATATCCCACCAAATCTCCACAAATTCCCACAAAATACATGTAAATTCCCTCAAGATGCCTAAATCGCCTCAATATCCCACAAAATTCCACAAAAATCCCACAAAACCTCCACAAGTTTCCACAGAATCTAAGAAAAATTCCTCAAAATTTTTCAAGTCTCCTCAAAACCACAAAAAGTCCTTCAAAAAGGCCTACCAAATTCCAGAAATATCTAGCAGAATTCCCTAAATCTTCTCAAAACTCTACCAAGTTCCAGAAAAATCCCACCAAATCTCCACAAATTCCCACAAAATACATGAAAAATCCCTCAAGATCCCTAAATCGCCTCAATATCCCACAAAATTCCACAAAAATCCCACAAAACCTCCACAAGTTTCCACAGAATCTAAGAAAAATTCCTCAAAATTCTTCAAGTCTCCTCAAAACCACACAAAGTCCTTCAAAGAGGCCCACCAAATTCCAAAAAAATCTTACAGAATTCCCTAAATCTTCTCAAAACTCTACCAAATTCCAGAAAAATCTCACCAAATCTCCACAAATTCCCACAGACTACCTGAAAAATCCCTGATAATTCGTCAGTTCTCTACAGAATCTCACCAAATTCCAGAAGAGACCCTCAAAGTTCCACAAACATCCCACAAAATCTCCCCAGTATCCAACAAAATTCCAGGAAAAATCCCACAAAATTCCCTAAATCTTCTCAAAACATGACAAAATTCTAGAAAAATATCCCACCGAATCTCCACAAATTCCCACAGAATACATGAAAAATCCCTGATAATTCGTCAGTTCTCTACAGAATCTCACCAAATTCCAGAAAAGTCCCTCAAAGTTCCAGAAGCATCCCACAAAATCTCCCCAGTATCCAACAAAATTCCAGGAAAAATCCCACAAAATTCCCTAAATCTTCTCAAAACATGACCAAATTCTAGAAAAATATCCCACCAAATCTCCACAAATTCCCACAAAATACATGAAAAATCCCTCAAGATCCCTAAATCGCCTCAATATCCCACAAAATCCCACAAAAATCACACAAAACCTCCACAGGTTTGTACAAAATCTAAGAAAAAATCCTCAAAATTCTTCAAGTCTCCTCAAAACCACACAAAGTCCTTGAAAAGGCCCACCAAATTCCAGTAAAATCCCACAGAATCTCCAACAATTCCCACAAAATCTAAAACAAATTCCTCAAAATTTTTCAAGTCTCCTCAGAATCCCACACAATTCCAGAAAAAACCCACAAAATTCCAGAGAAGTCCCACAAAACTCCCTAAATCATTTCAAAACCCTACCAATTCACAGGAATGTCCCACAAAATCTCCACCAATTCCCAGAACATCCCACAAAAATCTCACAAAAATCCGTAATCTTCTGAAAACTCGACCGAATTCCAGAAACGCCCCATAAAATCAGCACAGATTCCCACAAAATTCATGAAAAAACACCACAAAATTCCCAAAATCTTTTCAAAATACCACAAAATTCTTGAAAAGCCCCACCAAATTCCAGAAACATCCCACAAAATGTCATCAATACCCAACAAAATCCCAGAAAAATCCCACAAAATTCCCTAAATCTTCTCAAAACACGGCCAAAATCCACAAAAATCCCACCAAATCTCCACAAATTCCCACAGGATACATGAAAAATCCCTGATAATTCGTCAGTTCTCTACAGAATCTCACCAAATTCCAGAAAAGTCCCTCAAAGTTCCACAAGCATCCCACAAAATCTCCCCAGTATCCAACAAAATTCCAGGAAAAATCCCACAAAATTCCCTAAATCTTCCCAAAACACGACCAAATTCTAGAAAAATATCCCACCAAATCTCCACAAATTCCCACAAAATACATGAAAAATCCCTCAAGATCCCTAAATCGCCTCAATATCCCACAAAATCCCACAAAAATCCCAAAAACTTACACAAGTTTCCACAGAATCTAAGAAAAATTCCTCAAAATTCTTCAAGTCTCCTCAAAACCACAAAAAGTCCTTCAAAAAGGCCTACCAAATTCCAGAAATATCTTGCAGAATTCCCTAAATCTTCTCAAAACTCTACCAAATTCCAGAAAAATCCGACCAAATCTCCACAAATTCCCACAGAATACATGAAAAATCCCTGATAATTCATCAGTTCTCTACAGAATCTCACCAAATTCCAGAAAAGTCCCTCAAAGTTCCACAAATATTCCACAAAATCTCCCCAGTATCCAACAAAATTCCTGGAAAAATCACACAAAATTCCCTAAATCTTCTCAAAATACGGCTAAAATCCACAAAAATCCCACCGAATCTCCACAAATTCCCACAGAATACATGAAAAATCCCTCAAGATCCCTAAATCGCCTCAATATCCCACAAAATCACACAAAAATCCCACCAAGCCTCCACAAGTTTCCACAAAATCTAAGAAAAATTCCTCAAAATTCTTCAAGTCTCCTCAAAACCACAAAACGTCCTTCAAAAAGGCCTACCAAATTCCAGAAATATCTTGCAGAATTCCCTAAATCTTCTCAAAACTCTACCAAATTCCAGAAAAATCCCACCAAATCTCCACAAATTCCCACAGAATACATGAAAAATCCCTGATAATTCGTCAGTTCTCTACAGAATCTCACCAAATTCCAGAAAAGTCCCTCAAAGTTCCACAAACATTCCACAAAATCTCCCCAGTATCCAATAAAATTCCAGAAAAAATCCCACAAAATTCCCTAAATCTTCCCAAAACATGACCAAATTCTAGAAAAATATCCCACCAAATCTCCACAAAATCCCACTAAATACATGAAAAATCCCTCAAGATCCCTAAATCGCCTCAATATCCCACAAAATCCCACAAAAATCACACAAAACCTCCACAAGTTTTCACAAAATATAAAAACAAATCCTTAAAATTCTTCAAGTCTCCTCAAAACCACACAAAGTCCTTGAAAAGGCCCACCAAATTCCAGTAAAATCCCACAGAATCTCCAACAATTCCCACAAAATCTAAAACAAATTCCTCAAAATTCTTCAAGTCTCCTCAGAATCCCACACAATTCCAGAAAAAACCCACAAAATTCCAGAGAAGTCCCACAAAACTCCCTAAATCATTTCAAAACCCTACCAATTCACAGGAATGTCCCACAAAATCTCCACCAATTCCCAGAACATCCCACAAAAATCTCACAAAAATCCCTAAATCTTCTGAAAACTCGACCAAATTCCAGAAACGCCCCATAAAAACAGCACAGTTTCCCACAAAATTCAAGAAAAAACACCACAAAATTCCCTAAATCTTTTCAAAATACCACAAAATTCTTGAAAAGCCCCACCAAATTCCAGAAACATCCCACAAAATGTCCTCAATACCCAACAAAATCCCAGAAAAATCCCACAAAATTCCCTAAATCTTCTCAAAACACGGCCAAAATCCACAAAAATCCCACCAAATCTCCACAAATTCCCACAGAATACATGAAAAATCCCTGATAATTCGTCAGTTCTCTACAGAATCTCACCAAATTCCAGAAAAGTCCCTCAAAGTTCCACAAACATCCCACAAAATCTCCCCAGTATCCAACAAAATTCCAGGAAAAATCCCACAAAATTCCCTAAATCTTCCCAAAACACGACCAAATTCTAGAAAAATATCCCAACAAATCTCCACAAATTCCCACAGAATACATGAAAAATCCCTCAAGATCCCTAAATCGCCTCAATATCCCACAAAATCCCACAAAAATCACACAAAACCTCCACAAGTTTCCACAAAATCTAAGAAAAATCCCTGAAAATTCTTCAAGTCTCCTCAAAACCACACAAAGTCCTTGAAAAGGCCCACCAAATTCCAGAAAAATCTTACAAAATTCCCTAAATCTTCTCAAAACTCTACCAAATTCCAGAAAAATCCCACCAAATCTCCACAAATTCCCACAGGATACATGAAAAATCCCTGATAATTCTTCAGTTCTCTATAGAATCTCACCAAATTCCAGAAGAGTCCCTCAAAGTTCCACAAACATTCCACAAAATCTCCCCAGTATCCAATAAAATTCCAGGAAAAATCCCACAAAATTCCCTAAATCTTCCCAAAACACGACCAAATTCTACAAAAATATCCCACCAAATCTCCACAAATTCCCACAAAATACATGAAAAATCCCTCAAGATCCCTAAATCGCCTCAATATCCCACAAAATTCCACAAAAATCCCACAAAACCTCCACAAGTTTCCACAAAATCTAAGAAAAATTCCTCAAAATTCTTCAAGTCTCCTCAAAACCACACAAAGTCCTTCAAAGAGGCCCACCAAATTCCAAAAAAATCTTACAGAATTCCCTAAATCTTCTCAAAACTCTACCAAATTCCAGAAAAATCTCACCAAATCTCCACAAATTCCCACAGACTACCTGAAAAATCCCTGATAATTCGTCAGTTCTCTACAGAATCTCACCAAATTCCAGAAGAGACCCTCAAAGTTCCACAAACATCCCACAAAATCTCCCCAGTATCCAACAAAATTCCAGGAAAAATCCCACAAAATTCCCTAAATCTTCTCAAAACATGACAAAATTCTAGAAAAATATCCCACCGAATCTCCACAAATTCCCACAGAATACATGAAAAATCCCTGATAATTCGTCAGTTCTCTACAGAATCTCACCAAATTCCAGAAAAGTCCCTCAAAGTTCCAGAAGCATCCCACAAAATCTCCCCAGTATCCAACAAAATTCCAGGAAAAATCCCACAAAATTCCCTAAATCTTCTCAAAACATGACCAAATTCTAGAAAAATATCCCACCAAATCTCCACAAATTCCCACAAAATACATGAAAAATCCCTCAAGATCCCTAAATCGCCTCAATATCCCACAAAATCCCACAAAAATCACACAAAACCTCCACAGGTTTGTACAAAATCTAAGAAAAAATCCTCAAAATTCTTCAAGTCTCCTCAAAACCACACAAAGTCCTTGAAAAGGCCCACCAAATTCCAGTAAAATCCCACAGAATCTCCAACAATTCCCACAAAATCTAAAACAAATTCCTCAAAATTTTTCAAGTCTCCTCAGAATCCCACACAATTCCAGAAAAAACCCACAAAATTCCAGAGAAGTCCCACAAAACTCCCTAAATCATTTCAAAACCCTACCAATTCACAGGAATGTCCCACAAAATCTCCACCAATTCCCAGAACATCCCACAAAAATCTCACAAAAATCCGTAATCTTCTGAAAACTCGACCGAATTCCAGAAACGCCCCATAAAATCAGCACAGATTCCCACAAAATTCATGAAAAAACACCACAAAATTCCCAAAATCTTTTCAAAATACCACAAAATTCTTGAAAAGGCCCACCAAATTCCAGAAACATCCCACAAAATGTCATCAATACCCAACAAAATCCCAGAAAAATCCCACAAAATTCCCTAAATCTTCTCAAAACACGGCCAAAATCCACAAAAATCCCACCAAATCTCCACAAATTCCCACAGGATACATGAAAAATCCCTGATAATTCGTCAGTTCTCTACAGAATCTCACCAAATTCCAGAAAAGTCCCTCGAAGTTCCAGAAATGTCTTACAAAATCTCCCCAGTATCCAAAAAAATTCCAGGAAAAATCCCACAAAATTCCCTAAATCTTCCCAAAACACGACCAAATTCTAGAAAAATATCCCACCAAATCTCCACAAATTCCCACAAAATACATGAAAAATCCCTCAAGATCCCTAAATCGCCTCAATATCCCACAAAATCCCACAAAAATCCCAAAAACTTACACAAGTTTCCACAGAATCTAAGAAAAATTCCTCAAAATTCTTCAAGTCTCCTCAAAACCACAAAAAGTCCTTCAAAAAGGCCTACCAAATTCCAGAAATATCTTGCAGAATTCCCTAAATCTTCTCAAAACTCTACCAAATTCCAGAAAAATCCGACCAAATCTCCACAAATTCCCACAGAATACATGAAAAATCCCTGATAATTCATCAGTTCTCTACAGAATCTCACCAAATTCCAGAAAAGTCCCTCAAAGTTCCACAAATATTCCACAAAATCTCCCCAGTATCCAACAAAATTCCTGGAAAAATCACAAAAAATTCCCTAAATCTTCTCAAAATACGGCTAAAATCCACAAAAATCCCACCGAATCTCCACAAATTCCCACAGAATACATGAAAAATCCCTCAAGATCCCTAAATCGCCTCAATATCCCACAAAATCCCACAAAAATCACACAAAACCTCCACAAGTTTCCACAAAATCTAAGAAAAATCCCTGAAAATTCTTCAAGTCTCCTCAAAACCACACAAAGTCCTTGAAAAGGCCCACCAAATTCCAGAAAAATCTTACAAAATTCCCTAAATCTTCTCAAAACTCTACCAAATTCCAGAAAAATCCCACCAAATCTCCACAAATTCCCACAGGATACATGAAAAATCCCTGATAATTCTTCAGTTCTCTATAGAATCTCACCAAATTCCAGAAGAGTCCCTCAAAGTTCCACAAACATTCCACAAAATCTCCCCAGTATCCAATAAAATTCCAGGAAAAATCCCACAAAATTCCCTAAATCTTCCCAAAACACGACCAAATTCTAGAAAAATATCCCACCAAATCTCCACAAATTCCCACAAAATACATGTAAATTCCCTCAAGATGCCTAAATCGCCTCAATATCCCACAAAATTCCACAAAAATCCCACAAAACCTCCACAAGTTTCCACAGAATCTAAGAAAAATTCCTCAAAATTCTTCAAGTCTCCTCAAAACCACAAAAAGTCCTTCAAAAAGGCCTACCAAATTCCAGAAATATCTAGCAGAATTCCCTAAATCTTCTCAAAACTCTACCAAGTTCCAGAAAAATCCCACCAAATCTCCACAAATTCCCACAAAATACATGAAAAATCCCTCAAGATCCCTAAATCGCCTCAATATCCCACAAAATTCCACAAAAATCCCACAAAACCTCCACAAGTTTCCACAGAATCTAAGAAAAATTCCTCAAAATTCTTCAAGTCTCCTCAAAACCACACAAAGTCCTTCAAAGAGGCCCACCAAATTCCAAAAAAATCTTACAGAATTCCCTAAATCTTCTCAAAACTCTACCAAATTCCAGAAAAATCTCACCAAATCTCCACAAATTCCCACAGACTACCTGAAAAATCCCTGATAATTCGTCAGTTCTCTACAGAATCTCACCAAATTCCAGAAGAGACCCTCAAAGTTCCACAAACATCCCACAAAATCTCCCCAGTATCCAACAAAATTCCAGGAAAAATCCCACAAAATTCCCTAAATCTTCTCAAAACATGACAAAATTCTAGAAAAATATCCCACCGAATCTCCACAAATTCCCACAGAATACATGAAAAATCCCTGATAATTCGTCAGTTCTCTACAGAATCTCACCAAATTCCAGAAAAGTCCCTCAAAGTTCCAGAAGCATCCCACAAAATCTCCCCAGTATCCAACAAAATTCCAGGAAAAATCCCACAAAATTCCCTAAATCTTCTCAAAACATGACCAAATTCTAGAAAAATATCCCACCAAATCTCCACAAATTCCCACAAAATACATGAAAAATCCCTCAAGATCCCTAAATCGCCTCAATATCCCACAAAATCCCACAAAAATCACACAAAACCTCCACAGGTTTGTACAAAATCTAAGAAAAAATCCTCAAAATTCTTCAAGTCTCCTCAAAACCACACAAAGTCCTTGAAAAGGCCCACCAAATTCCAGTAAAATCCCACAGAATCTCCAACAATTCCCACAAAATCTAAAACAAATTCCTCAAAATTTTTCAAGTCTCCTCAGAATCCCACACAATTCCAGAAAAAACCCACAAAATTCCAGAGAAGTCCCACAAAACTCCCTAAATCATTTCAAAACCCTACCAATTCACAGGAATGTCCCACAAAATCTCCACCAATTCCCAGAACATCCCACAAAAATCTCACAAAAATCCGTAATCTTCTGAAAACTCGACCGAATTCCAGAAACGCCCCATAAAATCAGCACAGATTCCCACAAAATTCATGAAAAAACACCACAAAATTCCCAAAATCTTTTCAAAATACCACAAAATTCTTGAAAAGGCCCACCAAATTCCAGAAACATCCCACAAAATGTCATCAATACCCAACAAAATCCCAGAAAAATCCCACAAAATTCCCTAAATCTTCTCAAAACACGGCCAAAATCCACAAAAATCCCACCAAATCTCCACAAATTCCCACAGGATACATGAAAAATCCCTGATAATTCGTCAGTTCTCTACAGAATCTCACCAAATTCCAGAAAAGTCCCTCGAAGTTCCAGAAATGACCCACAAAATCTCCCCAGTATCCAATAAAATTCCAGGAAAAATCCCACAAAATTCCCTAAATCTTCCCAAAACACGACCAAATTCTAGAAAAATATCCCACCAAATCTCCACAAATTCCCACAAAATACATGAAAAATCCCTCAAGATCCCTAAATCGCCTCAATATCCCACAAAATCCCACAAAAATCCCAAAAACTTACACAAGTTTCCACAGAATCTAAGAAAAATTCCTCAAAATTCTTCAAGTCTCCTCAAAACCACAAAAAGTCCTTCAAAAAGGCCTACCAAATTCCAGAAATATCTTGCAGAATTCCCTAAATCTTCTCAAAACTCTACCAAATTCCAGAAAAATCCGACCAAATCTCCACAAATTCCCACAGAATACATGAAAAATCCCTGATAATTCATCAGTTCTCTACAGAATCTCACCAAATTCCAGAAAAGTCCCTCAAAGTTCCACAAATATTCCACAAAATCTCCCCAGTATCCAACAAAATTCCAGGAAAAATCACACAAAATTCCCTAAATCTTCTCAAAATACGGCTAAAATCCACAAAAATCCCACCGAATCTCCACAAATTCCCACAGAATACATGAAAAATCCCTCAAGATCCCTAAATCGCCTCAATATCCCACAAAATCACACAAAAATCCCACCAAGCCTCCACAAGTTTCCACAAAATCTAAGAAAAATTCCTCAAAATTCTTCAAGTCTCCTCAAAACCACAAAACGTCCTTCAAAAAGGCCTACCAAATTCCAGAAATATCTTGCAGAATTCCCTAAATCTTCTCAAAACTCTACCAAATTCCAGAAAAATCCCACCAAATCTCCACAAATTCCCACAGAATACATGAAAAATCCCTGATAATTCGTCAGTTCTCTACAGAATCTCACCAAATTCCAGAAAAGTCCCTCAAAGTTCCACAAACATTCCACAAAATCTCCCCAGTATCCAATAAAATTCCAGAAAAAATCCCACAAAATTCCCTAAATCTTCCCAAAACATGACCAAATTCTAGAAAAATATCCCACCAAATCTCCACAAAATCCCACTAAATACATGAAAAATCCCTCAAGATCCCTAAATCGCCTCAATATCCCACAAAATCCCACAAAAATCACACAAAACCTCCACAAGTTTTCACAAAATATAAAAACAAATCCTTAAAATTCTTCAAGTCTCCTCAAAACCACACAAAGTCCTTGAAAAGGCCCACCAAATTCCAGTAAAATCCCACAGAATCTCCAACAATTCCCACAAAATCTAAAACAAATTCCTCAAAATTCTTCAAGTCTCCTCAGAATCCCACACAATTCCAGAAAAAACCCACAAAATTCCAGAGAAGTCCCACAAAACTCCCTAAATCATTTCAAAACCCTACCAATTCACAGGAATGTCCCACAAAATCTCCACCAATTCCCAGAACATCCCACAAAAATCTCACAAAAATCCCTAAATCTTCTGAAAACTCGACCAAATTCCAGAAACGCCCCATAAAATCAGCACAGTTTCCCACAAAATTCAAGAAAAAACACCACAAAATTCCCTAAATCTTTTCAAAATACCACAAAATTCTTGAAAAGCCCCACCAAATTCCAGAAACATCCCACAAAATGTCCTCAATACCCAACAAAATCCCAGAAAAATCCCACAAAATTCCCTAAATCTTCTCAAAACACGGCCAAAATCCACAAAAATCCCACCAAATCTCCACAAATTCCCACAGAATACATGAAAAATCCCTGATAATTCGTCAGTTCTCTACAGAATCTCACCAAATTCCAGAAAAGTCCCTCAAAGTTCCACAAACATCCCACAAAATCTCCCCAGTATCCAACAAAATTCCAGGAAAAATCCCACAAAATTCCCTAAATCTTCCCAAAACACGACCAAATTCTAGAAAAATATCCCAACAAATCTCCACAAATTCCCACAGAATACATGAAAAATCCCTCAAGATCCCTAAATCGCCTCAATATCCCACAAAATCCCACAAAAATCACACAAAACCTCCACAAGTTTCCACAAAATCTAAGAAAAATCCCTGAAAATTCTTCAAGTCTCCTCAAAACCACACAAAGTCCTTGAAAAGGCCCACCAAATTCCAGAAAAATCTTACAAAATTCCCTAAATCTTCTCAAAACTCTACCAAATTCCAGAAAAATCCCACCAAATCTCCACAAATTCCCACAGGATACATGAAAAATCCCTGATAATTCTTCAGTTCTCTATAGAATCTCACCAAATTCCAGAAGAGTCCCTCAAAGTTCCACAAACATTCCACAAAATCTCCCCAGTATCCAATAAAATTCCAGGAAAAATCCCACAAAATTCCCTAAATCTTCCCAAAACACGACCAAATTCTAGAAAAATATCCCACCAAATCTCCACAAATTCCCACAAACTACATGTAAATTCCCTCAAGATGCCTAAATCGCCTCAATATCCCACAAAATTCCACAAAAATCCCACAAAACCTCCACAAGTTTCCACAGAATCTAAGAAAAATTCCTCAAAATTTTTCAAGTCTCCTCAAAACCACAAAAAGTCCTTCAAAAAGGCCTACCAAATTCCAGAAATATCTAGCAGAATTCCTTAAATCTTCTCAAAACTCTACCAAGTTCCAGAAAAATCCCACCAAATCTCCACAAATTCTCACAAAATACATGAAAAATCCCTCAAGATCCCTAAATCGCCTCAATATCCCACAAAATTCCACAAAAATCCCACAAAACCTCCACAAGTTTCCACAGAATCTAAGAAAAATTCCTCAAAATTCTTCAAGTCTCCTCAAAACCACACAAAGTCCTTCAAAGAGGCCCACCAAATTCCAAAAAAATCTTACAGAATTCCCTAAATCTTCTCAAAACTCTACCAAATTCCAGAAAAATCTCACCAAATCTCCACAAATTCCCACAGACTACCTGAAAAATCCCTGATAATTCGTCAGTTCTCTACAGAATCTCACCAAATTCCAGAAGAGACCCTCAAAGTTCCACAAACATCCCACAAAATCTCCCCAGTATCCAACAAAATTCCAGGAAAAATCCCACAAAATTCCCTAAATCTTCTCAAAACATGACAAAATTCTAGAAAAATATCCCACCGAATCTCCACAAATTCCCACAGAATACATGAAAAATCCCTGATAATTCGTCAGTTCTCTACAGAATCTCACCAAATTCCAGAAAAGTCCCTCAAAGTTCCAGAAGCATCCCACAAAATCTCCCCAGTATCCAACAAAATTCCAGGAAAAATCCCACAAAATTCCCTAAATCTTCTCAAAACATGACCAAATTCTAGAAAAATATCCCACCAAATCTCCACAAATTCCCACAAAATACATGAAAAATCCCTCAAGATCCCTAAATCGCCTCAATATCCCACAAAATCCCACAAAAATCACACAAAACCTCCACAGGTTTGTACAAAATCTAAGAAAAAATCCTCAAAATTCTTCAAGTCTCCTCAAAACCACACAAAGTCCTTGAAAAGGCCCACCAAATTCCAGTAAAATCCCACAGAATCTCCAACAATTCCCACAAAATCTAAAACAAATTCCTCAAAATTTTTCAAGTCTCCTCAGAATCCCACACAATTCCAGAAAAAACCCACAAAATTCCAGAGAAGTCCCACAAAACTCCCTAAATCATTTCAAAACCCTACCAATTCACAGGAATGTCCCACAAAATCTCCACCAATTCCCAGAACATCCCACAAAAATCTCACAAAAATCCGTAATCTTCTGAAAACTCGACCGAATTCCAGAAACGCCCCATAAAATCAGCACAGATTCCCACAAAATTCATGAAAAAACACCACAAAATTCCCAAAATCTTTTCAAAATACCACAAAATTCTTGAAAAGCCCCACCAAATTCCAGAAACATCCCACAAAATGTCATCAATACCCAACAAAATCCCAGAAAAATCCCACAAAATTCCCTAAATCTTCTCAAAACACGGCCAAAATCCACAAAAATCCCACCAAATCTCCACAAATTCCCACAGGATACATGAAAAATCCCTGATAATTCGTCAGTTCTCTACAGAATCTCACCAAATTCCAGAAAAGTCCCTCGAAGTTCCAGAAATGTCTTACAAAATCTCCCCAGTATCCAATAAAATTCCAGGAAAAATCCCACAAAATTCCCTAAATCTTCCCAAAACACGACCAAATTCTAGAAAAATATCCCACCAAATCTCCACAAATTCCCACAAAATACATGAAAAATCCCTCAAGATCCCTAAATCGCCTCAATATCCCACAAAATCCCACAAAAATCCCACCAAGCCTCCACAAGTTTCCACAAAATCTAAGAAAAATTCCTCAAAATTCTTCAAGTCTCCTCAAAACCACAAAAAGTCCTTCAAAAAGGCCTACCAAATTCCAGAAATATCTTGCAGAATTCCCTAAATCTTCTCAAAACTCTACCAAATTCCAGAAAAATCCCACCAAATCTCCACAAATTCCCACAGAATACATGAAAAATCCCTGATAATTCATCAGTTCTCTACAGAATCTCACCAAATTCCAGAAAAGTCCCTCAAAGTTCCACAAATATTCCACAAAATCTCCCCAGTATCCAACAAAATTCCTGGAAAAATCACAAAAAATTCCCTAAATCTTCTCAAAATACGGCTAAAATCCACAAAAATCCCACCGAATCTCCACAAATTCCCACAGAATACATGAAAAATCCCTCAAGATCCCTAAATCGCCTCAATATCCCACAAAATCCCACAAAAATCCCACCAAGCCTCCACAAGTTTCCACAAAATCTAAGAAAAATTCCTCAAAATTCTTCAAGTCTCCTCAAAACCACAAAACGTCCTTCAAAAAGGCCTACCAAATTCCAGAAATATCTTGCAGAATTCCCTAAATCTTCTCAAAACTCTACCAAATTCCAGAAAAATCCCACCAAATCTCCACAAATTCCCACAGAATACATGAAAAATCCCTGATAATTCGTCAGTTCTCTACAGAATCTCACCAAATTCCAGAAAAGTCCCTCAAAGTTCCACAAACATTCCACAAAATCTCCCCAGTATCCAATAAAATTCCAGAAAAAATCCCACAAAATTCCCTAAATCTTCCCAAAACATGACCAAATTCTAGAAAAATATCCCACCAAATCTCCACAAAATCCCACTAAATACATGAAAAATCCCTCAAGATCCCTAAATCGCCTCAATATCCCACAAAATCCCACAAAAATCACACAAAACCTCCACAAGTTTTCACAAAATATAAAAACAAATCCTTAAAATTCTTCAAGTCTCCTCAAAACCACACAAAGTCCTTGAAAAGGCCCACCAAATTCCAGTAAAATCCCACAGAATCTCCAACAATTCCCACAAAATCTAAAACAAATTCCTCAAAATTCTTCAAGTCTCCTCAGAATCCCACACAATTCCAGAAAAAACCCACAAAATTCCAGAGAAGTCCCACAAAACTCCCTAAATCATTTCAAAACCCTACCAATTCACAGGAATGTCCCACAAAATCTCCACCAATTCCCAGAACATCCCACAAAAATCTCACAAAAATCCCTAAATCTTCTGAAAACTCGACCAAATTCCAGAAACGCCCCATAAAATCAGCACAGTTTCCCACAAAATTCAAGAAAAAACTCCACAAAATTCCCTAAATCTTCTCAAAACTTTACCAAATTCCAGAAAAATCCCACCAAATCTCCACAAATTCCCACAGAATACATGAAAAATCCCTGATAATTCGTCAGTTCTCTACAAAATCTCACCAAATTTCAGAAAAGTCCCTCAAAGTTCCACAAACATCCCACAAAATCTCCCCAGTATCCAACAAAATTCCAGGAAAAATCCCACAAAATTCCCTAAATCTTCTCAAAACACGGCCAAAATCCACAAAAATCCCACCAAATCTCCACAAATTCCCACAGAATACATGAAAAATCCCTGATAATTCGTCAGTTCTCTACAGAATCTCACCAAATTCCAGAAAAGTCCCTCAAAGTTCCACAAACATCCCACAAAATCTCCCCAGTATCCAACAAAATTCCAGGAAAAATCCCACAAAATTCCCTAAATCTTCCCAAAACACGACCAAATTCTAGAAAAATATCCCAACAAATCTCCACAAATTCCCACAGAATACATGAAAAATCCCTCAAGATCCCTAAATCGCCTCAATATCCCACAAAATCCCACAAAAATCACACAAAACCTCCACAAGTTTCCACAAAATCTAAGAAAAATCCCTGAAAATTCTTCAAGTCTCCTCAAAACCACACAAAGTCCTTGAAAAGGCCCACCAAATTCCAGAAAAATCCCACAGAATCTACACAAATTCCCACAAAATCTAAAACAAATTCCTCAAAATTCTTCAAGTCTCCTCAGAATCCCACACAATTCCAGAAAAAACCCACAAAATTCCAGAGAAGTCCCACAAAACTCCCTAAATCATTTCAAAACCCTACCAATTCACAGGAAAGTCCCACACAATCTCCACCAATTCCCAGAACATCCCACAAAAATCTCACAAAAATCCCTAAATCTTCTGAAAACTCGACCAAATTCCAGAAACGCCCCATAAAATCAGCACAGTTTCCCACAAAATTCAAGAAAAAACACCACAAAATTCCCAAAATATTTTCAAAATACCACAAACTTCTTGAAAAGCCCCACCAAATTCCAGAAACATCCCACAAAATGTCCTCAATACCCAACAAAATCCCAGAAAAATCACACAAACTTCCCTAAATCTTCCCCAAACACGACCAAATTCTAGAAAAATATCCCACCAAATCTCCACAAATTCCCACAAAATACATGAAAAATCCCTCAAGATCCCTAAATCGCCTCAATATCCCACAAAATTCCACAAAAATCCCGCAAAACCTCCACAAGTTTCCACAGAATCTAAGAAAAATTCCTCAAAATTCTTCAAGTCTCCTCAAAACCACAAAAAGTCCTTCAAAAAGGCCTACCAAATTCCAGAAATATCTTGCAGAATTCCCTAAATCTTCTCAAAACTCTACCAAGTTCCAGAAAAATCCCACCAAATCTCCACAAATTCCCACAAAATACATGAAAAATCCCTCAAGATCCCTAAATCGCCTCAATATCCCACAAAATTCCACAAAAATCCCACAAAACCTCCACAAGTTTCCACAGAATCTAAGAAAAATTCCTCAAAATTCTTCAAGTCTCCTCAAAACCACACAAAGTCCTTCAAAGAGGCCCACCAAATTCCAAAAAAATCTTACAGAATTCCCTAAATCTTCTCAAAACTCTACCAAATTCCAGAAAAATCTCACCAAATCTCCACAAATTCCCACAGACTACCTGAAAAATCCCTGATAATTCGTCAGTTCTCTACAGAATCTCACCAAATTCCAGAAGAGACCCTCAAAGTTCCACAAACATTCCACAAAATCTCCCCAGTATCCAACAAAATTCCAGGAAAAATCCCACAAAATTCCCTAAATCTTCTCAAAACATGACAAAATTCTAGAAAAATATCCCACCAAATCTCCACAAATTCCCACAAAATACATGAAAAATCCCTCAAGATCCCTAAATCGCCTCAATATCCCACAAAATCCCACAAAAATCACACAAAACCTCCACAAGTTTCCACAAAATATAAAAAAAAATCCTCAAAATTCTTCAAGTCTCCTCAAAACCACACAAAGTCCTTGAAAAGGCCCACCAAATTCCAGAAAAATCTTACAAAATTCCCTAAATCTTCTCAAAACTCTACCAAATTCCAGAAAAATCTCACCAAATCTCCACAAATTCCCACAGACTACCTGAAAAATCCCTGATAATTCGTCAGTTCTCTACAGAATCTCACCAAATTCCAGAAGAGACCCTCAAAGTTCCACAAACATCCCACAAAATCTCCCCAGTATCCAACAAAATTCCAGGAAAAATCCCACAAAATTCCCTAAATCTTCTCAAAACATGACAAAATTCTAGAAAAATATCCCACCGAATCTCCACAAATTCCCACAGAATACATGAAAAATCCCTGATAATTCGTCAGTTCTCTACAGAATCTCACCAAATTCCAGAAAAGTCCCTCAAAGTTCCAGAAGCATCCCACAAAATCTCCCCAGTATCCAACAAAATTCCAGGAAAAATCCCACAAAATTCCCTAAATCTTCTCAAAACATGACCAAATTCTAGAAAAATATCCCACCAAATCTCCACAAATTCCCACAAAATACATGAAAAATCCCTCAAGATCCCTAAATCGCCTCAATATCCCACAAAATCCCACAAAAATCACACAAAACCTCCACAGGTTTGTACAAAATCTAAGAAAAAATCCTCAAAATTCTTCAAGTCTCCTCAAAACCACACAAAGTCCTTGAAAAGGCCCACCAAATTCCAGTAAAATCCCACAGAATCTCCAACAATTCCCACAAAATCTAAAACAAATTCCTCAAAATTTTTCAAGTCTCCTCAGAATCCCACACAATTCCAGAAAAAACCCACAAAATTCCAGAGAAGTCCCACAAAACTCCCTAAATCATTTCAAAACCCTACCAATTCACAGGAATGTCCCACAAAATCTCCACCAATTCCCAGAACATCCCACAAAAATCTCACAAAAATCCGTAATCTTCTGAAAACTCGACCGAATTCCAGAAACGCCCCATAAAATCAGCACAGATTCCCACAAAATTCATGAAAAAACACCACAAAATTCCCAAAATCTTTTCAAAATACCACAAAATTCTTGAAAAGCCCCACCAAATTCCAGAAACATCCCACAAAATGTCCTCAATACCCAACAAAATCCCAGAAAAATCCCACAAAATTCCCTAAATCTTCTCAAAACACGGCCAAAATCCACAAAAATCCCACCAAATCTCCACAAATTCCCACAGAATACATGAAAAATCCCTGATAATTCATCAGTTCTCTACAGAATCTCACCAAATTCCAGAAAAGTCCCTCGAAGTTCCAGAAATGTCCCACAAAATCTCCCCAGTATCCAATAAAATTCCAGGAAAAATCCCACAAAATTCCCTAAATCTTCCCAAAACACGACCAAATTCTAGAAAAATATCCCACCAAATCTCCACAAATTCCCACAAAATACATGAAAAATCCCTCAAGATCCCTAAATCGCCTCAATATCCCACAAAATCCCACAAAAATCCCAAAAACTTACACAAGTTTCCACAGAATCTAAGAAAAATTCCTCAAAATTCTTCAAGTCTCCTCAAAACCACAAAAAGTCCTTCAAAAAGGCCTACCAAATTCCAGAAATATCTTGCAGAATTCCCTAAATCTTCTCAAAACTCTACCAAATTCCAGAAAAATCCGACCAAATCTCCACAAATTCCCACAGAATACATGAAAAATCCCTGATAATTCATCAGTTCTCTACAGAATCTCACCAAATTCCAGAAAAGTCCCTCAAAGTTCCACAAATATTCCACAAAATCTCCCCAGTATCCAACAAAATTCCTGGAAAAATCACACAAAATTCCCTAAATCTTCTCAAAATACGGCTAAAATCCACAAAAATCCCACCGAATCTCCACAAATTCCCACAGAATACATGAAAAATCCCTCAAGATCCCTAAATCGCCTCAATATCCCACAAAATCACACAAAAATCCCACCAAGCCTCCACAAGTTTCCACAAAATATAAAAAAAAATCCTCAAAATTCTTCAAGTCTCCTCAAAACCACAAAACGTCCTTCAAAAAGGCCTACCAAATTCCAGAAATATCTTGCAGAATTCCCTAAATCTTCTCAAAACTCTACCAAATTCCAGAAAAATCCCACCAAATCTCCACAAATTCCCACAGAATACATGAAAAATCCCTGATAATTCGTCAGTTCTCTACAGAATCTCACCAAATTCCAGAAAAGTCCCTCAAAGTTCCACAAACATTCCACAAAATCTCCCCAGTATCCAATAAAATTCCAGAAAAAATCCCACAAAATTCCCTAAATCTTCCCAAAACATGACCAAATTCTAGAAAAATATCCCACCAAATCTCCACAAAATCCCACTAAATACATGAAAAATCCCTCAAGATCCCTAAATCGCCTCAATATCCCACAAAATCCCACAAAAATCACACAAAACCTCCACAAGTTTTCACAAAATATAAAAACAAATCCTTAAAATTCTTCAAGTCTCCTCAAAACCACACAAAGTCCTTGAAAAGGCCCACCAAATTCCAGTAAAATCCCACAGAATCTCCAACAATTCCCACAAAATCTAAAACAAATTCTTCAAAATTCTTCAAGTCTCCTCAGAATCCCACACAATTCCAGAAAAAACCCACAAAATTCCAGAGAAGTCCCACAAAACTCCCTAAATCATTTCAAAACCCTACCAATTCACAGGAATGTCCCACAAAATCTCCACCAATTCCCAGAACATCCCACAAAAATCTCACAAAAATCCCTAAATCTTCTGAAAACTCGACCAAATTCCAGAAACGCCCCATAAAATCAGCACAGTTTCCCACAAAATTCAAGAAAAAACACCACAAAATTCCCTAAATCTTCTCAAAACTTTACCAAATTCCAGAAAAATCCCACCAAATCTCCACAAATTCCCACAGAATACATGAAAAATCCCTGATAATTCGTCAGTTCTCTACAAAATCTCACCAAATTTCAGAAAAGTCCCTCAAAGTTCCACAAACATCCCACAAAATCTCCCCAGTATCCAACAAAATTCCAGGAAAAATCCCACAAAATTCCCTAAATCTTCTCAAAACACGGCCAAAATCCACAAAAATCCCACCAAATCTCCACAAATTCCCACAGAATACATGAAAAATCCCTGATAATTCGTCAGTTCTCTACAGAATCTCACCAAATTCCAGAAAAGTCCCTCAAAGTTCCACAAACATCCCACAAAATCTCCCCAATATCCAACAAAATTCCAGGAAAAATCCCACAAAATTCCCTAAATCTTCCCAAAACACGACCAAATTCTAGAAAAATATCCCAACAAATCTCCACAAATTCCCACAAAATACATGAAAAATCCCTCAAGATCCCTAAATCGCCTCAATATCCCACAAAATTCCACAAAAATCACACAAAACCTCCACAAGTTTCCACAAAATCTAAGAAAAATCCCTGAAAATTCTTCAAGTCTCCTCAAAACCACACAAAGTCCTTGAAAAGGCCCACCAAATTCCAGAAAAATCTTAAAAAATTCCCTAAATCTTCTCAAAACTCTACCAAATTCCAGAAAAATCCCACCAAATCTCCACAAATTCCCACAGGATACATGAAAAATCCCTGATAATTCTTCAGTTCTCTATAGAATCTCACCAAATTCCAGAAGAGTCCCTCAAAGTTCCAAAAACATTCCACAAAATCTCCCCAGTATCCAATAAAATTCCAGGAAAAATCCCACAAAATTCCCTAAATCTTCCCAAAACACGACCAAATTCTAGAAAAATATCCCACCAAATCTCCACAAATTCCCACAAAATACATGTAAATTCCCTCAAGATGCCTAAATCGCCTCAATATCCCACAAAATTCCACAAAAATCCCACAAAACCTCCACAAGTTTCCACAGAATCTAAGAAAAATTCCTCAAAATTCTTCAAGTCTCCTCAAAACCACAAAAAGTCCTTCAAAAAGGCCTACCAAATTCCAGAAATATCTTGCAGAATTCCCTAAATCTTCTCAAAACTCTACCAAGTTCCAGAAAAATCCCACCAAATCTCCACAAATTCCCACAAAATACATGAAAAATCCCTCAAGATCCCTAAATCGCCTCAATATCCCACAAAATTCCACAAAAATCCCACAAAACCTCCACAAGTTTCCA
Organism: Cyanistes caeruleus; assembly: GCF_971803275.1. Lineage (NCBI taxonomy): Eukaryota > Metazoa > Chordata > Aves > Passeriformes > Paridae > Cyanistes > Cyanistes caeruleus. The sequence continues at coordinate 46,327 of NW_028256003.1, read as the reverse complement.
CAGAATCTAAGAAAAATTCCTCAAAATTCTTCAAGTCTCCTCAAAACCACACAAAGTCCTTCAAAGAGGCCCACCAAATTCCAGAAAAATCTTACAGAATTCCCTAAATCTTCTCAAAACTCTACCAAGTTCCAGAAAAATCTCACCAAATCTCCACAAATTCCCACAGACTACCTGAAAAATCCCTGATAATTCATCAGTTCTCTACAGAATCTCACCAAATTCCAGAAGAGACCCTCAAAGTTCCACAAACATCCCACAAAATCTCCCCAGTATCCAACAAAATTCCAGGAAAAATCCCACAAAATTCCCTAAATCTTCTCAAAACATGACAAAATTCTAGAAAAATATCCCACCGAATCTCCACAAATTCCCACAGAATACATGAAAAATCCCTGATAATTCGTCAGTTCTCTACAGAATCTCACCAAATTCCAGAAAAGTCCCTCAAAGTTCCAGAAGCATCCCACAAAATCTCCCCAGTATCCAACAAAATTCCAGGAAAAATCCCACAAAATTCCCTAAATCTTCTCAAAACATGACCAAATTCTAGAAAAATATCCCACCAAATCTCCACAAATTCCCACAAAATACATGAAAAATCCCTCAAGATCCCTAAATCGCCTCAATATCCCACAAAATCCCACAAAAATCACACAAAACCTCCACAGGTTTGTACAAAATCTAAGAAAAAATCCTCAAAATTCTTCAAGTCTCCTCAAAACCACACAAAGTCCTTGAAAAGGCCCACCAAATTCCAGTAAAATCCCACAGAATCTCCAACAATTCCCACAAAATCTAAAACAAATTCCTCAAAATTCTTCAAGTCTCCTCAGAATCCCACACAATTCCAGAAAAAACCCACAAAATTCCAGAGAAGTCCCACAAAACTCCCTAAATCATTTCAAAACCCTACCAATTCACAGGAATGTCCCACAAAATCTCCACCAATTCCCAGAACATCCCACAAAAATCTCACAAAAATCCCTAAATCTTCTGAAAACTCGACCGAATTCCAGAAACGCCCCATAAAATCAGCACAGATTCCCACAAAATTCATGAAAAAACACCACAAAATTCCCAAAATCTTTTCAAAATACCACAAAATTCTTGAAAAGCCCCACCAAATTCCAGAAACATCCCACAAAATGTCCTCAATACCCAACAAAATCCCAGAAAAATCCCACAAAATTCCCTAAATCTTCTCAAAACACGGCCAAAATCCACAAAAATCCCACCAAATCTCCACAAATTCCCACAGAATACATGAAAAATCCCTGATAATTCGTCAGTTCTCTACAGAATCTCACCAAATTCCAGAAAAGTCCCTCGAAGTTCCAGAAATGTCCCACAAAATCTCCCCAGTATCCAATAAAATTCCAGGAAAAATCCCACAAAATTCCCTAAATCTTCCCAAAACACGACCAAATTCTAGAAAAATATCCCACCAAATCTCCACAAATTCCCACAAAATACATGAAAAATCCCTCAAGATCCCTAAATCGCCTCAATATCCCACAAAATCCCACAAAAATCCCAAAAACTTACACAAGTTTCCACAGAATCTAAGAAAAATTCCTCAAAATTCTTCAAGTCTCCTCAAAACCACAAAACGTCCTTCAAAAAGGCCTACCAAATTCCAGAAATATCTTGCAGAATTCCCTAAATCTTCTCAAAACTCTACCAAGTTCCAGAAAAATCCCACCAAATCTCCACAAATTCCCACAGAATACATGAAAAATCCCTGATAATTCGTCAGTTCTCTACAGAATCTCACCAAATTCCAGAAAAGTCCCTCAAAGTTCCACAAATATTCCACAAAATCTCCCCAGTATCCAACAAAATTCCTGGAAAAATCACACAAAATTCCCTAAATCTTCTCAAAATACGGCTAAAATCCACAAAAATCCCACCGAATCTCCACAAATTCCCACAGAATACATGAAAAATCCCTCAAGATCCCTAAATCGCCTCAATATCCCACAAAATCACACAAAAATCCCACCAAGCCTCCACAAGTTTCCACAAAATCTAAGAAAAATTCCTCAAAATTCTTCAAGTCTCCTCAAAACCACAAAACGTCCTTCAAAAAGGCCTACCAAATTCCAGAAATATCTTGCAGAATTCCCTAAATCTTCTCAAAACTCTACCAAATTCCAGAAAAATCCCACCAAATCTCCACAAATTCCCACAGAATACATGAAAAATCCCTGATAATTCGTCAGTTCTCTACAGAATCTCACCAAATTCCAGAAAAGTCCCTCAAAGTTCCACAAACATTCCACAAAATCTCCCCAGTATCCAATAAAATTCCAGAAAAAATCCCACAAAATTCCCTAAATCTTCCCAAAACATGACCAAATTCTAGAAAAATATCCCACCAAATCTCCACAAAATCCCACTAAATACATGAAAAATCCCTCAAGATCCCTAAATCGCCTCAATATCCCACAAAATCCCACAAAAATCACACAAAACCTCCACAAGTTTTCACAAAATATAAAAACAAATCCTTAAAATTCTTCAAGTCTCCTCAAAACCACACAAAGTCCTTGAAAAGGCCCACCAAATTCCCACAAAATCCCACAGAATCTCCAACAATTCCCACAAAATCTAAAACAAATTCCTCAAAATTCTTCAAGTCTCCTCAGAATCCCACACAATTCCAGAAAAAACCCACAAAATTCCAGAGAAGTCCCACAAAACTCCCTAAATCATTTCAAAACCCTACCAATTCACAGGAATGTCCCACAAAATCTCCACCAATACCCAGAACATCCCACAAAAATCTCACAAAAATCCGTAATCTTCTGAAAACTCGACCGAATTCCAGAAACGCCCCATAAAATCAGCACAGTTTCCCACAAAATTCAAGAAAAAACACCACAAAATTCCCTAAATCTTTTCAAAATACCACAAAATTCTTGAAAAGCCCCACCAAATTCCAGAAACATCCCACAAAATGTCCTCAATACCCAACAAAATCCCAGAAAAATCCCACAAAATTCCCTAAATCTTCTCAAAACACGGCCAAAATCCACAAAAATCCCACCAAATCTCCACAAATTCCCACAGAATACATGAAAAATCCCTGATAATTCGTCAGTTCTCTACAGAATCTCACCAAATTCCAGAAAAGTCCCTCAAAGTTCCACAAACATCCCACAAAATCTCCCCAGTATCCAACAAAATTCCAGGAAAAATCCCACAAAATTCCCTAAATCTTCTCAAAACTCTACCAAATTCTAGAAAAATATCCCAACAAATCTCCACAAATTCCCACAGGATGCATGAAAAATCCCTCAAGATCCCTAAATCGCCTCAATATCCCACAAAATCCCACAAAAATCACACAAAACCTCCACAAGTTTCCACAAAATCTAAGAAAAATCCCTGAAAATTCTTCAAGTCTCCTCAAAACCACACAAAGTCCTTGAAAAGGCCCACCAAATTCCAGAAAAATCTTACAAAATTCCCTAAATCTTCTCAAAACTCTACCAAATTCCAGAAAAATCCCACCAAATCTCCACAAATTCCCACAGGATACATGAAAAATCCCTGATAATTCTTCAGTTCTCTATAGAATCTCACCAAATTCCAGAAGAGTCCCTCAAAGTTCCACAAACATTCCACAAAATCTCCCCAGTATCCAATAAAATTCCAGGAAAAATCCCACAAAATTCCCTAAATCTTCCCAAAACACGACCAAATTCTAGAAAAATATCCCACCGAATCTCCACAAATTCCCACAAAATACATGTAAATTCCCTCAAGATGCCTAAATCGCCTCAATATCCCACAAAATCCCACAAAAATCCCACAAAACCTCCACAAGTTTCCACAAAATCTAAGAAAAATTCCTCAAAATTCTTCAAGTCTCCTCAAAACCAGAAAAAGTCCTTCAAAAAGGCCTACCAAATTCCAGAAATATCTTGCAGAATTCCCTAAATCTTCTCAAAACTCTACCAAGTTCCAGAAAAATCCCACCAAATCTCCACAAATTCCCACAAAATACATGAAAAATCCCTCAAGATCCCTAAATCGCCTCAATATCCCACAAAATTCCACAAAAATCCCACAAAACCTCCACAAGTTTCCACAGAATCTAAGAAAAATTCCTCAAAATTCTTCAAGTCTCCTCAAAACCACACAAAGTCCTTCAAAGAGGCCCACCAAATTCCAAAAAAATCTTACAGAATTCCCTAAATCTTCTCAAAACTCTACCAAATTCCAGAAAAATCTCACCAAATCTCCACAAATTCCCACAGACTACCTGAAAAATCCCTGATAATTCGTCAGTTCTCTACAGAATCTCACCAAATTCCAGAAGAGACCCTCAAAGTTCCACAAACATCCCACAAAATGTCCTCAATACCCAACAAAATCCCAGAAAAATCACACAAACTTCCCTAAATCTTCCCCAAACACGACCAAATTCTAGAAAAATATCCCACCAAATCTCCACAAATTCCCACAGAATACATGAAAAATCCCTGATAATTCGTCAGTTCTCTACAGAATCTCACCAAATTCCAGAAAAGTCCCTCAAAGTTCCACAAACATCCCACAAAATCTCCCCAGTATCCAACAAAATTCCAGGAAAAATCCCACAAAATTCCCTAAATCTTCCCAAAACACGACCAAATTCTAGAAAAATATCCCACCAAATCTCCACAAATTCCCACAAAATACATGAAAAATCCCTCAAGATCCCTAAATCGCCTCAATATCCCACAAAATCCCACAAAAATCACACAAAACCTATACAAGTTTCCACAAAATATAAAAAAAAATCCTCAAAATTCTTCAAGTCTCCTCAAAACCACACAAAGTCCTTGAAAAGGCCCACCAAATTCCAGAAAAATCCCACAGAATCTACACAAATTCCCACAAAATCTAAAACAAATTCCTCAAAATTCTTCAAGTCTCCTCAGAATCCCACACAATTCCAGAAAAAACCCACAAAATTCCAGAGAAGTCCCACAAAACTCCCTAAATCATTTCAAAACCCTACCAATTCACAGGAAAGTCCCACACAATCTCCACCAATTCCCAGAACATCCCACAAAAATCTCACAAAAATCCCTAAATCTTCTGAAAACTCGACCAAATTCCAGAAACGCCCCATAAAATCAGCACAGTTTCCCACAAAATTCAAGAAAAAACACCACAAAATTCCCAAAATATTTTCAAAATACCACAAACTTCTTGAAAAGGCCCACCAAATTCCAGAAACATCCCACAAAATGTCCTCAATACCCAACAAAATCCCAGAAAAATCACACAAACTTCCCTAAATCTTCCCCAAACACGACCAAATTCTAGAAAAATATCCCACCAAATCTCCACAAATTCCCACAAAATACATGAAAAATCCCTCAAGATCCCTAAATCGCCTCAATATCCCACAAAATTCCACAAAAATCCCACAAAACCTCCACAAGTTTCCACAGAATCTAAGAAAAATTCCTCAAAATTCTTCAAGTCTCCTCAAAACCACAAAAAGTCCTTCAAAAAGGCCTACCAAATTCCAGAAATATCTTGCAGAATTCCCTAAATCTTCTCAAAACTCTACCAAGTTCCAGAAAAATCCCACCAAATCTCCACAAATTCCCACAAAATACATGAAAAATCCCTCAAGATCCCTAAATCGCCTCAATATCCCACAAAATTTCACAAACATCCCACAAAACCTCCACAAGTTTCCACAGAATCTAAGAAAAATTCCTCAAAATTCTTCAAGTCTCCTCAAAACCACACAAAGTCCTTCAAAGAGGCCCACCAAATTCCAAAAAAATCTTACAGAATTCCCTAAATCTTCTCAAAACTCTACCAAATTCCAGAAAAATCTCACCAAATCTCCACAAATTCCCACAGACTACCTGAAAAATCCCTGATAATTCGTCAGTTCTCTACAGAATCTCACCAAATTCCAGAAGAGACCCTCAAAGTTCCACAAACATTCCACAAAATCTCCCCAGTATCCAACAAAATTCCTGGAAAAATCCCACAAAATTCCCTAAATCTTCTCAAAACATGACAAAATTCTAGAAAAATATCCCACCAAATCTCCACAAATTCCCACAAAATACATGAAAAATCCCTCAAGATCCCTAAATCGCCTCAATATCCCACAAAATCCCACAAAAATCACACAAAACCTCCACAAGTTTCCACAAAATATAAAAAAAAATCCTCAAAATTCTTCAAGTCTCCTCAAAACCACACAAAGTCCTTGAAAAGGCCCACCAAATTCCAGAAAAATCTTACAAAATTCCCTAAATCTTCTCAAAACTCTACCAAATTCCAGAAAAATCTCACCAAATCTCCACTAATTCCCACAGACTACCTGAAAAATCCCTGATAATTCGTCAGTTCTCTACAGAATCTCACCAAATTCCAGAAGAGACCCTCAAAGTTCCACAAACATTCCACAAAATCTTCCGAGTATCCAACAAAATTCCAGGAAAAATCCCACAAAATTCCCTAAATCTTCTCAAAACATGACCAAATTCCAGAAAAATCCCACCAAATCTCCACAAATTCCCACAGAATACATGAAAAATCCCTGATAATTCGTCAGTTCTCTACAGAATCTCACAAAATTCCAGAAAAGTCCCTCAAAGTTCCACAAGCATCCCACAAAATCTCCCCAGTATCCAACAAAATTCCAGGAAAAATCCCACAAAATTCCCTAAATCTTCTCAAAACATGATCAAATTCTAGAAAAATATCCCACCAAATCTCCACAAATTCCCACAAAATACATGAAAAATCCCTCAAGATCCCTAAATCGCCTCAATATCCCACAAAATCCCACAAAAATCACACAAAACCTCCACAAGTTTCCACAGAATCTAAGAAAAATTCCTCAAAATTCTTCAAGTCTCCTCAAAACCACACAAAGTCCTTGAAAAGACCCACCAAATTCCAGAAAAATCCGACCAAATCTCCACAAATTCCCACAGAATACATGAAAAATCCCTGATAATTCATCAGTTCTCTACAGAATCTCACCAAATTCCAGAAAAGTCCCTCAAAGTTCCACAAATATTCCACAAAATCTCCCCAGTATCCAACAAAATTCCTGGAAAAATCACACAAAATTGCCTAAATCTTCTCAAAACTCTACCAAATTCTAGAAAAATATCCCAACATATCTCCACAAATTCCCACAGGATGCATGAAAAATCCCTCAAGATCCCTAAATCGCCTCAATATCCCACAAAATCCCACAAAAATCACACAAAACCTCCACAAGTTTCCACAAAATCTAAGAAAAATCCCTGAAAATATTTCAAGTCTCCTCAAAACCACACAAAGTCCTTGAAAAGGCCCACCAAATTCCAGAAAAATCTTACAAAATTCCCTAAATCTTCTCAAAACTACCAAATTCCAGAAAAATCCCACCAAATCTCCACAAATTCCCACAGGATACATGAAAAATCCCTGATAATTCTTCAGTTCTCTATAGAATCTCACCAAATTCCAGAAGAGTCCCTCAAAGTTCCACAAACATTCCACAAAATCTTCCGAGTATCCAACAAAATTCCAGGAAAAATCCCACAAAATTCCCTAAATCTTCTCAAAACATGACCAAATTCCAGAAAAATCCCACCAAATCTCCACAAATTCCCACAGAATACATGAAAAATCCCTGATAATTCGTCAGTTCTCTACAGAATCTCACCAAATTCCAGAAGAGTCCCTCAAAGTTCCACAAGCATCCCACAAAATCTTCCGAGTATCCAACAAAATTCCAGGAAAAATCCCACAAAATTCCCTAAATCTTCTCAAAACATGATCAAATTCTAGAAAAATATCCCACCAAATCTCCACAAATTCCCACAAAATACATGAAAAATCCCTCAAGATCCCTAAATCGCCTCAATATCCCACAAAATCCCACAAAAATCCCACAAAACCTCCACAAGTTTCCACAAAATCTAAGAAAAATTCCTCAAAATTCTTCAAGTCTCCTCAAAACCACACAAAGTCCTTGAAAAGACCCACCAAATTCCAGAAAAATCCCACCAAATCTCCACAAATTTCCACAGAATACATGAAAAATCCCTGATAATTCGTCAGTTCTCTACAGAATCTCACCAAATTCCAGAAAAGTCCCTCAAAGTTCCACAAACATCCCACAAAATCTCCCCAGTATCCAACAAAATTCCAGGAAAAATCCCACAAAATTCCCTAAATCTTCTCAAAACATGACCAAATTCTGGAAAAATATCCCACCGAATCTCCACAAATTCCCACACAATAAATGAAAAATCCCTGATAATTCGTCAGTTCTCTACAGAATCTCACCAAATTCCAGAAGAGACCCTCAAAGTTCCACAAACATCCCACAAAATCTCCCCAGTATCCAACAAAATTCCAGGAAAAATCCCACAAAATTCCCTAAATCTTCTCAAAACACGACCAAATTCTAGAAAAATATCCCACCAAATCTCCACAAAATCCCACAAAATACATGAAAAATCCCTCAAGATCCCTAAATCGCCTCAATATCCCACAAAATTCCACAAAAATCCCACAAAACCTCCACAAGTTTCCACAGAATCTAAGAAAAATTCCTCAAAATTCTTCAAGTCTCCTCAAAACCACAAAAAGTCCTTCAAAAAGGCCTACCAAATTCCAGAAATATCTTGCAGAATTCCCTAAATCTTCTCAAAACTCTACCAAGTTCCAGAAAAATCCCACCAAATCTCCACAAATTCCCACGAAATACATGAAAAATCCCTCAAGATCCCTAAATCGCCTCAATATCTCACAAAATTCCACAAAAATCCCACAAAACCTCCACAAGTTTCCACTGAATCTAAGAAAAATTCCTCAAAATTCTTCAAGTCTCCTCAAAACCACACAAAGTCCTTCAAAGAGGCCCACCATATTCCAAAAAAATCTTACAGAATTCCCTAAATCTTCTCAAAACTCTACCAAATTCCAGAAAAATCTCACCAAATCTCCACAAATTCCCACAGACTACCTGAAAAATCCCTGATAATTCGTCAGTTCTCTACAGAATCTCACCAAATTCCAGAAGAGACCCTCAAAGTTCCACTAACATCCCACAAATTCTCCCCAGTATCCAACAAAATTCCAGGAAAAATCCCACAAAATTCCCCAAATCTTCTCAAAACATGACAAAATTCTAGAAAAATATCCCACCGAATCTCCACAAATTCCCACAGAATACATGAAAAATCCCTGATAATTCGTCAGTTCTCTACAGAATCTCACCAAATTCCAGAAAAGTCCCTCAAAGTTCCAGAAGCATCCCACAAAATCTCCCCAGTATCCAACAAAATTCCAGGAAAAATCCCACAAAATTCCCTATATCTTCTCAAAACATGACCAAATTCTAGAAAAATATCCCACCAAATCTCCACAAATTCCCACAAAATACATGAAAAATCCCTCAAGATCCCTAAATCGCCTCAATATCCCACAAAATCCCACAAAAATCCCACAAAACCTCCACAGGTTTGTACAAAATCTAAGAAAAAATCCTCAAAATTCTTCAAGTCTCCTCAAAACCACACAAAGTCCTTGAAAAGGCCCACCAAATTCCAGTAAAATCCCACAGAATCTCCAACAATTCCCACAAAATCTAAAAAAAATTCCTCAAAATTCTTCAAGTCTCCTCAAAACCAGAAAAAGTCCTTCAAAAAGGCCTACCAAATTCCAGAAATATCTTGCAGAATTCCCTAAATCTTCTCAAAACTCTACCAAATTCCAGAAAAATCCCACCAAATCTCCACAAATTCCCACAGAATACATGAAAAATCCCTGATAATTCTTCAGTTCTCTACAGAATCTCACCAAATTCCAGAAAAGTCCCTCAAAGTTCCACAAACATCCCACAAAATCTCCTCAATATCCAACAAAATTCCAGGAAAAATCCCACAGAATTCCCTAAATCTTCTCAAAAAACAACCAAAATCAATAAAAATCCCACCGAATCTACACAAATTCCCACAGAATACATGAAAAATCCCTCAAGATCCCTAAATCGCCTCAATATCCCACAAAATTCCACAAAAATCCCACCAAACCTCCACAAGTTTCCACAGAATACAGGAAAAATCCCTGATAATTCTTCAGTTCTCTACAGAATCTCACCAAATTCCAGAAAAGTCCCTCAAAGTTCCACAAACATCCCACAAAATCTCCCCAGTATCCAACAAAATTCCAGGAAAAATCCCACAAAATTCCCTAAATCTTCTCAAAACACGACCAAATTCTAGAAAAATATCCCACCAAATCTCCACAAATTCCCACAAAATACATGAAAAATCCCTCAAGATCCCTAAATCGCCTCAATATCCCACAAAATCCCACAAAAATCACACAAAACCTCCACAGGTTTGTACAAAATCTAAGAAAAAATCCTCAAAATTCTTCAAGTCTCCTCAAAACCACACAAAGTCCTTGAAAAGGCCCACCAAATTCCAGTAAAATCCCACAGAATCTCCAACAATTTTCACAAAATCTAAAACAAATTCCTCAAAATTCTTCAAGTCTCCTCAGAATCCCACACAATTCCAGAAAAAACCCACAAAATTCCAGAGAAGTCCCACAAAACTCCCTAAATCATTTCAAAACCCTACCAATTCACAGGAATGTCCCACAAAATCTCCACCAATTCCCAGAACATCCCACAAAAATCTCACAAAAATCCCTAAATCTTCTGAAAACTCGACCAAATTCCAGAAACGCTCCATAAAATCAGCACAGTTTCCCTCAAAATTCAAGAAAAAACACCACAAAATTCCCTAAATCTTTTCAAAATACCACAAAATTCTTGAAAAGGCCCACCAAATTCCAGAAACATCCCACAAAATGTCCTCAATACCCAACAAAATCCCAGAAAAATCAAACAAAATTCCCTAAATCTTCTCAAAACACGGCCAAAATCCACAAAAATCCCACCAAATCTCCACAAATTCCCACAGAATACATGAAAAATCCCTGATAGTTCGTCAGTTCTCTACAGAATCTCACAAAATTCCAGAAGAGTCCCTCAAAGTTCCACAAACATTCCACAAAATCTCCCCAGTATCCAACAAAATTCCAGGAAAAATCCCACAAAATTCCCTAAATCTTCTCAAAACATGACCAAATTCTAGAAAAATATCCCACCAAATCTCCACAAATTCCCACAAAATACATGAAAAATCCCTCAAGATCCCTAAATCGCCTCAATATCCCACAAAATTCCACAAAAATCCCACAAAACCTCCACAAGTTTCCACTGAATCTAAGAAAAATTCCTCAAAATTCTTCAAGTCTCCTCAAAACCACACAAAGTCCTTCAAAGAGGCCCACCAAATTCCAGAAAAATCTTACAGAATTCCCTAAATCTTCTCAAAACTCTACCAAATTCCAGAAAAATCCCACCAAATCTCCACAAATTCCCACAGAATACATGAAAAATCCCTGATAATTCGTCAGTTCTCTACAGAATCTCACCAAATTCCAGAAGAGTCCCTCAAAGTTCCACAAACACCTCACAAAATCTCCACAATATCCAACAAAATTCCAGGAAAAATCCCACAAAATTCCCTAAATCTTCTGAAAACTCTACCAAATTCCAGAAAAATCCCACCAAATCTCCACAAATTCCCACAGAATACATGAAAAATCCCTGATAATTCTTCAGTTCTCTACAGAATCTCACCAAATTCCAGAAAAGTCCCTCAAAGTTTTACAAAATCTACTCAATATCCAACAAAATCCCAGAAAAATCACACAAAATTCCCTAAATCTTCTGAAAACTTGACGAAATTCCAGAAACGCCCCATAAAATCAGCACAGTATCCAACAAAATCCCAGAAAAATCACACAAAATTCCCTAAATCTTCTCAAAACACGGCCAAAATCCACAAAAATCCCACCAAATCTCCACAAATTCCCACAGAATACATGATAAATCCCTGATAATTCGTCAGTTCTCTACAGAATCTCACCAAATTCCAGAAGAGTCCCTCAAAGTTCCACAAACACCCCACAAAATCTCCCCAGTATCCAATAAAATTCCAGGAAAAATCCCACCAAATTCCCTAAATCTTCTCAAAACACGACCAAATTCTAGAAAAATATCCCACCGAATCTCCACAAATTCCCACAGAATACATGAAAAGTCCCTGATAATTCGTCAGTTCTCTACAGAATCTCACAAAATTCCAGAAAAGTCCCTCCAAGTTCAACAAGCATCCCACAAAATCTCCCCAGTATCCAACAAAATTCCAGGAAAAATCCCACAAAATTCCCTAAATCTTCTCAAAACACGACCAAATTCTAGAAAAATATCCCACCAAATCGCCACAAATTCCCACAAAATACATGAAAAATCCCTCAAGATCCCTAAATCGCCTCAATATCCCACAAAATCCCACAAAAATCACACAAAACCTCCACAGGTTTGTACAAAATCTAAGAAAAAATCCTCAAAATTCTTCAAGTCTCCTCAAAACCACACAAAGTCCTTGAAAAGGACCACCAAATTCCAGAAAAATCCCACAGAATCTACACAAATTCCCACAAAATCTAAAAAAAATTCCTCAAAATTCTTCAAGTCTCCTCAGAATCCCACACAATTCCAGAAAAAACCCACAAAATTCCAGAGAAGTCCCACAAAACTCCCTAAATCATTTCAAAACCCTACCAATTCACAGGAATGTCCCACAAAATCTCCACCAATTCCCAGAACATCCCACAAAAATCTCACAAAAATCCCTAAATCTTCTGAAAACTCGACCAAATTCCAGAAACGCTCCATAAAATCAGCACAGTTTCCCTCAAAATTCAAGAAAAAACACCACAAAATTCCCTAAATCTTTTCAAAATACCACAAAGTTCTTGAAAAGCCCCACCAAATTCCAGAAACATCCCACAAAATGTCCTCAATACCCAACAAAATCCCAGAAAAATCACACAAAATTCCCTAAATCTTCTCAAAACACGGCCAAAATCCACAAAAATCCCACCAAATCTCCACAAATTCCCACAGAATACATGAAAAATCCCTGATAGTTCGTCAGTTCTCTACAGAATCTCACAAAATTCCAGAAGAGTCCCTCAAAGTTCCACAAACACCCCACAAAATCTCCCCAGTATCCAACAAAATTCCAGGAAAAATCCCACAAAATTCCCTAAATCTTCTCAAAACATGACCAAATTCTAGAAAAATATCCCACCGAATCTCCACAAATTCCCACAAAATATATGAAAAATCCCTCAAGATCCCTAAATCGCCTCAATATCCCACAAAATTCCACAAAAATCCCACAAAACCTCCACAAGTTTCCACAGAATCTAAGAAAAATTCCTCAAAATTCTTCAAGTCTCCTCAAAACCACACAAAGTCCTTCAAAGAGGCCCACCAAATTCCAGAAAAATCTTACAGAATTCCCTAAATCTTCTCAAAACTCTACCAAATTCCAGAAAAATCCCACCAAATCTCCACAAATTCCGACAGAATACATGAAAAATCCCTGATAATTCGTCAGTTCTCTACAGAATCTCACCAAATTCCAGAAAAGTCCCTCAAAGTTCCACAAACACCCCACAAAATCTCCTCAATATCCAACAAAATTCCAGGAAAAATCCCACAAAATTCCCTAAATCTTCTCAAAACTCTATTAATTCCAGAAAAATCCCACCAAATCTCCACAAATTCCCACAGAATACATGAAAAATCCCTGATAATTCGTCAGTTCTCTACAGAATCTCACCAAATTCCAGAAGAGTCCCTCAAAGTTCCACAAACACCCCACAAAATCTCCTCAATATCCAACAAAATTCCAGGAAAAATCCCACAAAATTCCCTAAATCTTCTCAAAACTCTACCAAATTCCACAAAAATCCCACCAAATCTCCACAAATTCCCACAGAATACATGAAAAATCCCTGATAATTCTTCAGTTCTCTACAGAATCTCACCAAATTCCAGAAAAGTCCCTCAAAGTTCCACAAAATCTACTCAATATCCAACAAAATTCAAGAAAAATCCCACAAAATTCCCTAAATCTTCCCAAAACACGACCAAATTCTAGAAAAATATCCCACCAAATCTCCACAAATTCCCACAAAATACATGAAAAATCCCTCAAGATCCCTAAATCGCCTCAATATCCCACAAAATCCCACAAAAATCACACAAAACCTCCACAAGTTTCCACAAAATCTAAGAAAAATTCCTCAAAATTCTTCAAGTCTCCTCAAAACCACACAAAGTCCTTCAAAAAGGCCCACCAAATTCCAGAAAAATCCCACAGAATCTACACAAATTCCCACAAAATCTAAAACAAATCCCTCAAAATTCACTGAATTTCCTCAATATCCCACCAAACTCAAGAACCATCTCACAAAATCTCAACAAATTTCCACAAAATCTAAGAAAATTCCCTCCAAATTCTTCAAGTCTCCTCCAAATCCCACAAAATTCAAGACAAATCCTCAAAATTCCACAAAAATCCCACAAAATTCCTTCCATCTTCTCAGAACCCAAACAAACTCCTGCAACATCTCACAAAATCTCCACCAATTTCCAAACAATTCAAGAAAAATCCCGCAAAATTCTTCAAGTCTCCTGCAAATACCACAAACATCCCACAAACATCCCACAAACATCCCACAAAATTCAAGAGAAATCCCACAAAATTCAAAAGAAATCGCACAAAATCCTGTACAAGCCCCACACAATTCCCTAAATCTTCTCAGAACCCAACCACATTCCTGCAACATCCCACAAAATCTCTGGAAATTTCCACAAAATTCAAGAAGACTCACACAAAAAACTTGAAAGCTGCTGAAAATTCCACGAAAATCCCACAAAAATCCCTAAATCTTCTCAAAACCCAACCACATTCCTGCAGCATCTCACAAAATCTCCACCAATAGCCAAAAAATTCAAGAAAATTCCCTCCAAATTCTTCAAGTCTCCTCCAAATCCCACAAAATTCAAGAGAAATCCTCAAAATCCCACAAAAATCCCACCAAATTCCAGAACCATCTCACAAAATCTCAACAAATTTCCACAAAATTCAAGAAAACTCTCACAAAGTTCTTGAAAGCCCCTCAAAATTCCAGAAAAATGCCATAAACTTCCCTACATCTTCTCAAAACCCAAACAAACTCCTGCAACATCTCACAAAATCTCCACCAATTTCCAAACAATTCAAGAAAAATCCCGCAAAATTCTTCAAGTCTCGTACAAATCCCAGAAAAATCCCACAAAATTCCAGAAACATCCCACCAAATCACCTCAATATCACCAAAAATTCTGGAAAAGCCTCACAAAATTGCAGAAAAATGCCACAAAATTCCCTAAACCTTCTCAAAACCCTACCAAATTCCTGCAACATCCCACAAAATCTCCAACAATTTCCACAAAATTCAAGAAAAATCCCTCCAAATTCACTGAATTTCCTCAATATCCCACCAAATTCCAGAACCATCTCACAAAATCTCAACAAATTTCCAAAAAATTCAAAAAAACTCTCACAAAGTTCTTGAAAGCCCCTCAAAATTCCAGAAAAATGCCACAAAATTCCCTACATCTTCTCAAAACATTACAAAATTCCACAGACACCTCACAAAATCTCCACCAATTTCCACAAAATCTAAGAAAATTCCCGCAAAATTCTTCAAGTCTCCTCCAAATCCCACAAAATTCAAGAGAAATCCTCAAAATTCCACAAAAATCCAACAAAATTCCTTCCATCTCCTCAAAACCCAAACAAACTCCTGCAACATCTCACAAAATCTCCACCAATTTCCACATCATTTAGGGAAAATCCCTCCAACTTCTTCAAGTCTCCTCCAAATCCCACAAAATTCAAGAGAAATCCTCAAAATCCCACAAAAATCCCACCAAATTCCAGAACCATCTCACAAAATCTCAACAAATTTCCACTAAATTCAAGAAAACTCTCACAGAGTTCTTGAAAGCCCCTCAAAATTCCAGAAAAATGCCACAAACTTCCCTACATCTTCTCAAAACCCAAACAAACTCCTGCAACATCTCACAAAATCTCCACCAATTTCCAAACAATTCAAGAAAAATCCCGCAAAATTCTTCAAGTCTCGTACAAATCCCAGAAAAATCCCACAAAATTCCAGAAACATCCCACCAAATCACCTCAATATCACCAAAAATTCTGGAAAAGCCTCACAAAATTGCAGAAAAATGCCACAAAATTCCCTAAACCTTCTCAAAACCCTACCCAATTCCTGCAACATCCCACAAAATCTCCAACAATTTCCACAAAATTCAAGAAAAATCCCTCCAAATTCACTGAATTTCCTCAATATCCCACCAAATTCCAGAACCATCTCACAAAATCTCAACAAATTTCCACAAAATCTAAGAAAATTCCCGCAAAATTCTTCAAGTCTCCTCCAAATCCCACAAAATTCAAGAGAAATCCTCAAAATTCCACAAAAATCCCACAAAATTCCTTCCATCTTCTCAGAACCCAAACAAACTCCTGCAACATCTCACAAAATCTCCACCAATTTCCAAACAATTCAAGAAAAATCCCGCAGAATTCTTCAAGTCTCCTGCAAATACCACAAACATCCCACAAACATCCCACAAACATCCCACAAAATTCAAGAGAAATCCCACAAAATTCAAAAGAAATCGCACAAAATCCTGTACAAGCCCCACACAATTCCCTAAATCTTCTCAGAACCCAACCACATTCCTGCAACATCCCACAAAATCTCTGGAAATTTCCACAAAATTCAAGAAGACTCACACAAAAAACTTGAAAGCTGCTGAAAATTCCACGAAAATCCCACAAAAATCCCTAAATCTTCTCAAAACCCAACCACATTCCTGCAGCATCTCACAAAATCTCCACCAATTTCCACAACATTTAGGAAAAATCCCTCCAACTTCTTCAAGTCTCCTCCAAATCCCACAAAATTCAAGACAAATCCTCAAAATCCCACAAAAATCCCACCAAATTCCAGAACCATCTCACAAAATCTCAACAAATTTCCACAAAATTCAAGAAAACTCTCACAAAGTTCTTGAAAGCCCCTCAAAATTCCAGAAAAATGCCATAAACTTCCCTACATCTTCTCAAAACCCAAACAAACTCCTGCAGCATCTCACAAAATCTCCACCAATATCCAAAAAATTCAAGAAAAATCCCGCAAAATTCTTCAAGTCTCCTCCAAATCCCACAAAATTCAAGAGAAATCCTCAAAATCCCACAAAAATCCCACCAAATTCCAGAACCATCTCACAAAATCTCAACAAATTTCCACTAAATTCAAGAAAACTCTCACAAAGTTCTTGAAAGCCCCTCAAAATTCCAGAAAAATGCCACAAACTTCCCTACATCTTCTCAAAACCCAAACAAACTCCTGCAACATCTCACAAAATCTCCACCAATTTCCAAACAATTCAAGAAAAATCCCGCAAAATTCTTCAAGTCTCGTACAAATCCCAGAAAAATCCCACAAAATTCCAGAAACATCCCACCAAATCACCTCAATATCACCAAAAATTCTGGAAAAGCCTCACAAAATTGCAGAAAAATGCCACAAAATTCCCTAAACCTTCTCAAAACCCTACCAAATTCCTGCAACATCCCACAAAATCTCCAACAATTTCCACAAAATTCAAGAAAAATCCCTCCAAATTCACTGAATTTCCTCAATATCCCACCAAACTCCAGAACCATCTCACAAAATCTCAACAAATTTCCAAAAAATTCAAAAAAACTCTCACAAAGTTCTTGAAAGCCCCTCAAAATTCCAGAAAAATGCCACAAAATTCCCTACATCTTCTCAAAACATTACAAAATTCCACAGACACCTCACAAAATCTCCACCAATTTCCACAAAATCTAAGAAAATTCCCGCAAAATTCTTCAAGTCTCCTCCAAATCCCACAAAATTCAAGAGAAATCCTCAAAATTCCACAAAAATCCAACAAAATTCCTTCCATCTCCTCAAAACCCAAACAAACTCCTGCAACATCTCACAAAATCTCCACCAATTTCCACAACATTTAGGAAAAATCCCTCCAACTTCTTCAAGTCTCCTCCAAATCCCACAAAATTCAAGACAAATCCTCAAAATTCCACAAAAATCCCACCAAATTCCAGAACCATCTCACAAAATCTCAACAAATTTCCACAAAATTCAAGAAAACTCTCACAGAGTTCTTGAAAGCCCCTCAAAATTCCAGAAAAATGCCATAAACTTCCCTACATCTTCTCAAAACCCAAACAAACTCCTGCAACATCTCACAAAATCTCCACCAATTTCCAAACAATTCAAGAAAAATCCCGCAAAATTCTTCAAGTCTCGTACAAATCCCAGAAAAATCCCACAAAATTCCAGAAACATCCCACCAAATCACCTCAATATCACCAAAAATTCTGGAAAAGCCTCACAAAATTGCAGAAAAATGCCACAAAATTCCCTAAACCTTCTCAAAACCCTACCCAATTCCTGCAACATCCCACAAAATCTCCAACAATTTCCACAAAATTCAAGAAAAATCCCTCAAAATTCACTGAATTTCCTCAATATCCCACCAAATTCCAGAACCATCTCACAAAATCTCAACAAATTTCCACTAAATCTAAGAAAATTCCAGAAAAATTCTTCAAGTCTCCTCCAAATCCCACAAAATTCAAGACAAATCCTCAAAATTCCACAAAAATCCCACAAAATTCCTTCCATCTTCTCAGAACCCAAACAAACTCCTGCAACATCTCACAAAATCTCCACCAATTTCCAAACAATTCAAGAAAAATCCCGCAGAATTCTTCAAGTCTCCTCCAAATACCACAAACATCCCACAAACATCCCACAAACATCCCACAAACATCCCACAAAATTCAAGAGAAATCCCACAAAATTCAAAAGAAATCGCACAAAATCCTGTACAAGCCCCACACAATTCCCTAAATCTTCTCAGAACCCAACCACATTCCTGCAACATCCCACAAAATCTCTGGAAATTTCCACAAAATTCAAGAAGACTCACACAAAAAACTTGAAAGCTGCTGAAAATTCCACGAAAATCCCACAAAAATCCCTAAATCTTCTCAAAACCCAACCACATTCCTGCAGCATCTCACAAAATCTCCACCAATATCCAAAAAATTCAAGAAAATTCCCTCCAAATTCTTCAAGTCTCCTCCAAATCCCACAAAATTCAAGAGAAATCCTCAAAATCCCACAAAAATCCCACCAAATTCCAGAACCATCTCACAAAATCTCAACAAATTTCCACTAAATTCAAGAAAACTCTCACAAAGTTCTTGAAAGCCCCTCAAAATTCCAGAAAAATGCCACAAACTTCCCTACATCTTCTCAAAACCCAAACAAACTCCTGCAACATCTCACAAAATCTCCACCAATTTCCAAACAATTCAAGAAAAATCCCGCAAAATTCTTCAAGTCTCGTACAAATCCCAGAAAAATCCCACAAAATTCCAGAAACATCCCACCAAATCACCTCAATATCACCAAAAATTCTGGAAAAGCCTCACAAAATTGCAGAAAAATGCCACAAAATTCCCTAAACCTTCTCAAAACCCTACCAAATTCCTGCAACATCCCACAAAATCTCCAACAATTTCCACAAAATTCAAGAAAAATCCCTCCAAATTCACTGAATTTCCTCAATATCCCACCAAACTCCAGAACCATCTCACAAAATCTCAACAAATTTCCAAAAAATTCAAAAAAACTCTCACAAAGTTCTTGAAAGCCCCTCAAAATTCCAGAAAAATGCCACAAAATTCCCTACATCTTCTCAAAACATTACAAAATTCCACAGACACCTCACAAAATCTCCACCAATTTCCACAAAATCTAAGAAAATTCCCGCAAAATTCTTCAAGTCTCCTCCAAATCCCACAAAATTCAAGAGAAATCCTCAAAATTCCACAAAAATCCAACAAAATTCCTTCCATCTCCTCAAAACCCAAACAAACTCCTGCAACATCTCACAAAATCTCCACCAATTTCCACAACATTTAGGAAAAATCCCTCCAACTTCTTCAAGTCTCCTCCAAATCCCACAAAATTCAAGAGAAATCCTCAAAATTCCACAAAAATCCCACCAAATTCCAGAACCATCTCACAAAATCTCAACAAATTTCCACAAAATTCAAGAAAACTCTCACAGAGTTCTTGAAAGCCCCTCAAAATTCCAGAAAAATGCCATAAACTTCCCTACATCTTCTCAAAACCCAAACAAACTCCTGCAACATCTCACAAAATCTCCACCAATTTCCAAACAATTCAAGAAAAATCCCGCAAAATTCTTCAAGTCTCGTACAAATCCCAGAAAAATCCCACAAAATTCCAGAAACATCCCACCAAATCACCTCAATATCACCAAAAATTCTGGAAAAGCCTCACAAAATTGCAGAAAAATGCCACAAAATTCCCTAAACCTTCTCAAAACCCTACCCAATTCCTGCAACATCCCACAAAATCTCCAACAATTTCCACAAAATTCAAGAAAAATCCCTCCAAATTCACTGAATTTCCTCAATATCCCACCAAATTCCAGAACCATCTCACAAAATCTCAACAAATTTCCACAAAATCTAAGAAAATTCCCGCAAAATTCTTCAAGTCTCCTCCAAATCCCACAAAATTCAAGACAAATCCTCAAAATTCCACAAAAATCCCACAAAATTCCTTCCATCTTCTCAGAACCCAAACAAACTCCTGCAACATCTCACAAAATCTCCACCAATTTCCAAACAATTCAAGAAAAATCCCGCAAAATTCTTCAAGTCTCCTCCAAATACCACAAACATCCCACAAACATCCCACAAACATCCCACAAAATTCAAGAGAAATCCCACAAAATTCAAAAGAAATCGCACAAAATCCTGTACAAGCCCCACACAATTCCCTAAATCTTCTCAGAACCCAACCACATTCCTGCAACATCCCACAAAATCTCTGGAAATTTCCACAAAATTCAAGAAGACTCACACAAAAAACTTGAAAGCTGCTGAAAATTCCACGAAAATCCCACAAAAATCCCTAAATCTTCTCAAAACCCAACCACATTCCTGCAGCATCTCACAAAATCTCCACCAATATCCAAAAAATTCAAGAAAATTCCCTCCAAATTCTTCAAGTCTCCTCCAAATCCCACAAAATTCAAGAGAAATCCTCAAAATCCCACAAAAATCCCACCAAATTCCAGAACCATCTCACAAAATCTCAACAAATTTCCACTAAATTCAAGAAAACTCTCACAAAGTTCTTGAAAGCCCCTCAAAATTCCAGAAAAATGCCACAAACTTCCCTACATCTTCTCAAAACCCAAACAAACTCCTGCAACATCTCACAAAATCTCCACCAATTTCCAAACAATTCAAGAAAAATCCCGCAAAATTCTTCAAGTCTCGTACAAATCCCAGAAAAATCCCACAAAATTCCAGAAACATCCCACCAAATCACCTCAATATCACCAAAAATTCTGGAAAAGCCTCACAAAATTGCAGAAAAATGCCACAAAATTCCCTAAACCTTCTCAAAACCCTACCAAATTCCTGCAACATCCCACAAAATCTCCAACAATTTCCACAAAATTCAAGAAAAATCCCTCCAAATTCACTGAATTTCCTCAATATCCCACCAAACTCCAGAACCATCTCACAAAATCTCAACAAATTTCCAAAAAATTCAAAAAAACTCTCACAAAGTTCTTGAAAGCCCCTCAAAATTCCAGAAAAATGCCACAAAATTCCCTACATCTTCTCAAAACATTACAAAATTCCACAGACACCTCACAAAATCTCCACCAATTTCCACAAAATCTAAGAAAATTCCCGCAAAATTCTTCAAGTCTCCTCCAAATCCCACAAAATTCAAGAGAAATCCTCAAAATTCCACAAAAATCCAACAAAATTCCTTCCATCTCCTCAAAACCCAAACAAACTCCTGCAACATCTCACAAAATCTCCACCAATTTCCACAACATTTAGGAAAAATCCCTCCAACTTCTTCAAGTCTCCTCCAAATCCCACAAAATTCAAGAGAAATCCTCAAAATCCCACAAACATCCCATAAAATTCCAGAACCATCTCACAAAATCTCAACAAATTTCCACTAAATTCAAGAAAACTCTCACAAAGTTCTTGAAAGCCCCTCAAAATTCCAGAAAAATGCCATAAACTTCCCTACATCTTCTCAAAACCCAAACAAACTCCTGCAACATCTCACAAAATCTCCACCAATTTCCAAACAATTCAAGAAAAATCCCGCAAAATTCTTCAAGTCTCGTACAAATCCCAGAAAAATCCCACAAAATTCCAGAAACATCCCACCAAATCACCTCAATATCACCAAAAATTCTGGAAAAGCCTCACAAAATTGCAGAAAAATGCCACAAAATTCCCTAAACCTTCTCAAAACCCTACCAAATTCCTGCAACATCCCACAAAATCTCCAACAATTTCCACAAAATTCAAGAAAAATCCCTCCAAATTCACTGAATTTCCTCAATATCCCACCAAATTCCAGAACCATCTCACAAAATCTCAACAAATTTCCACAAAATCTAAGAAAATTCCAGAAAAATTCTTCAAGTCTCCTCCAAATCCCACAAAATTCAAGAGAAATCCTCAAAATTCCACAAAAATCCCACAAAATTCCTTCCATCTTCTCAGAACCCAAACAAACTCCTGCAACATCTCACAAAATCTCCACCAATTTCCAAACAATTCAAGAAAAATCCCGCAGAATTCTTCAAGTCTCCTCCAAATACCACAAACATCCCACAAACATCCCACAAACATCCCACAAACATCCCACAAAATTCAAGAGAAATCCCACAAAATTCAAAAGAAATCGCACAAAATCCTGTACAAGCCCCACACAATTCCCAAAATCTTCTCAGAACCCAACCACATTCCTGCAACATCCCACAAAATCTCTGGAAATTTCCACAAAATTCAAGAAGACTCACACAAAAAACTTGAAAGCTGCTGAAAATTCCACGAAAATCCCACAAAAATCCCTAAATCTTCTCAAAACCCAACCACATTCCTGCAGCATCTCACAAAATCTCCACCAATATCCAAAAAATTCAAGAAAATTCCCTCCAAATTCTTCAAGTCTCCTCCAAATCCCACAAAATTCAAGAGAAATCCTCAAAATCCCACAAAAATCCCACCAAATTCCAGAACCATCTCACAAAATCTCAACAAATTTCCACTAAATTCAAGAAAACTCTCACAAAGTTCTTGAAAGCCCCTCAAAATTCCAGAAAAATGCCACAAACTTCCCTACATCTTCTCAAAACCCAAACAAACTCCTGCAACATCTCACAAAATCTCCACCAATTTCCAAACAATTCAAGAAAAATCCCGCAAAATTCTTCAAGTCTCGTACAAATCCCAGAAAAATCCCACAAAATTCCAGAAACATCCCACCAAATCACCTCAATATCACCAAAAATTCTGGAAAAGCCTCACAAAATTGCAGAAAAATGCCACAAAATTCCCTAAACCTTCTCAAAACCCTACCAAATTCCTGCAACATCCCACAAAATCTCCAACAATTTCCACAAAATTCAAGAAAAATCCCTCCAAATTCACTGAATTTCCTCAATATCCCACCAAACTCCAGAACCATCTCACAAAATCTCAACAAATTTCAAAAAAATTCAAAAAAACTCTCACAAAGTTCTTGAAAGCCCCTCAAAATTCCAGAAAAATGCCACAAAATTCCCTACATCTTCTCAAAACATTACAAAATTCCACAGACACCTCACAAAATCTCCACCAATTTCCACAAAATCTAAGAAAATTCCCGCAAAATTCTTCAAGTCTCCTCCAAATCCCACAAAATTCAAGAGAAATCCTCAAAATTCCACAAAAATCCAACAAAATTCCTTCCATCTCCTCAAAACCCAAACAAACTCCTGCAACATCTCACAAAATCTCCACCAATTTCCACAACATTTAGGAAAAATCCCTCCAACTTCTTCAAGTCTCCTCCAAATCCCACAAAATTCAAGAGAAATCCTCAAAATCCCACAAACATCCCATAAAATTCCAGAACCATCTCACAAAATCTCAACAAATTTCCACTAAATTCAAGAAAACTCTCACAAAGTTCTTGAAAGCCCCTCAAAATTCCAGAAAAATGCCATAAACTTCCCTACATCTTCTCAAAACCCAAACAAACTCCTGCAACATCTCACAAAATCTCCACCAATTTCCAAACAATTCAAGAAAAATCCCGCAAAATTCTTCAAGTCTCGTACAAATCCCAGAAAAATCCCACAAAATTCCAGAAACATCCCACCAAATCACCTCAATATCACCAAAAATTCTGGAAAAGCCTCACAAAATTGCAGAAAAATGCCACAAAATTCCCTAAACCTTCTCAAAACCCTACCAAATTCCTGCAACATCCCACAAAATCTCCAACAATTTCCACAAAATTCAAGAAAAATCCCTCCAAATTCACTGAATTTCCTCAATATCCCACCAAATTCCAGAACCATCTCACAAAATCTCAACAAATTTCCACAAAATCTAAGAAAATTCCCGCAAAATTCTTCAAGTCTCCTCCAAATCCCACAAAATTCAAGACAAATCCTCAAAATTCCACAAAAATCCCACAAAATTCCTTCCATCTTCTCAGAACCCAAACAAACTCCTGCAACATCTCACAAAATCTCCACCAATTTCCAAACAATTCAAGAAAAATCCCGCAAAATTCTTCAAGTCTCCTCCAAATACCACAAACATCCCACAAACATCCCACAAACATCCCACAAAATTCAAGAGAAATCCCACAAAATTCAAAAGAAATCGCACAAAATCCTGTACAAGCCCCACACAATTCCCTAAATCTTCTCAGAACCCAACCACATTCCTGCAACATCCCACAAAATCTCTGGAAATTTCCACAAAATTCAAGAAGACTCACACAAAAAACTTGAAAGCTGCTGAAAATTCCACGAAAATCCCACAAAAATCCCTAAATCTTCTCAAAACCCAACCACATTCCTGCAGCATCTCACAAAATCTCCACCAATATCCAAAAAATTCAAGAAAATTCCCTCCAAATTCTTCAAGTCTCCTCCAAATCCCACAAAATTCAAGACAAATCCTCAAAATCCCACAAAAATCCCACCAAATTCCAGAACCATCTCACAAAATCTCAACAAATTTCCACTAAATTCAAGAAAACTCTCACAAAGTTCTTGAAAGCCCCTCAAAATTCCAGAAAAATGCCACAAACTTCCCTACATCTTCTCAAAACCCAAACAAACTCCTGCAACATCTCACAAAATCTCCACCAATTTCCAAACAATTCAAGAAAAATCCCGCAAAATTCTTCAAGTCTCGTACAAATCCCAGAAAAATCCCACAAAATTCCAGAAACATCCCACCAAATCACCTCAATATCACCAAAAATTCTGGAAAAGCCTCACAAAATTGCAGAAAAATGCCACAAAATTCCCTAAACCTTCTCAAAACCCTACCAAATTCCTGCAACATCCCACAAAATCTCCAACAATTTCCACAAAATTCAAGAAAAATCCCTCCAAATTCACTGAATTTCCTCAATATCCCACCAAACTCCAGAACCATCTCACAAAATCTCAACAAATTTCCAAAAAATTCAAAAAAACTCTCACAAAGTTCTTGAAAGCCCCTCAAAATTCCAGAAAAATGCCACAAAATTCCCTACATCTTCTCAAAACATTACAAAATTCCACAGACACCTCACAAAATCTCCACCAATTTCCACAAAATCTAAGAAAATTCCCGCAAAATTCTTCAAGTCTCCTCCAAATCCCACAAAATTCAAGAGAAATCCTCAAAATTCCACAAAAATCCAACAAAATTCCTTCCATCTCCTCAAAACCCAAACAAACTCCTGCAACATCTCACAAAATCTCCACCAATTTCCACAACATTTAGGAAAAATCCCTCCAACTTCTTCAAGTCTCCTCCAAATCCCACAAAATTCAAGAGAAATCCTCAAAATTCCACAAAAATCCCACCAAATTCCAGAACCATCTCACAAAATCTCAACAAATTTCCACAAAATTCAAGAAAACTCTCACAAAGTTCTTGAAAGCCCCTCAAAATTCCAGAAAAATGCCATAAACTTCCCTACATCTTCTCAAAACCCAAACAAACTCCTGCAACATCTCACAAAATCTCCACCAATTTCCAAACAATTCAAGAAAAATCCCGCAAAATTCTTCAAGTCTCGTACAAATCCCAGAAAAATCCCACAAAATTCCAGAAACATCCCACCAAATCACCTCAATATCACCAAAAATTCTGGAAAAGCCTCACAAAATTGCAGAAAAATGCCACAAAATTCCCTAAACCTTCTCAAAACCCTACCCAATTCCTGCAACATCCCACAAAATCTCCAACAATTTCCACAAAATTCAAGAAAAATCCCTCCAAATTCACTGAATTTCCTCAATATCCCACCAAATTCCAGAACCATCTCACAAAATCTCAACAAATTTCCACAAAATCTAAGAAAATTCCCGCAAAATTCTTCAAGTCTCCTCCAAATCCCACAAAATTCAAGACAAATCCTCAAAATTCCACAAAAATCCCACAAAATTCCTTCCATCTTCTCAGAACCCAAACAAACTCCTGCAACATCTCACAAAATCTCCACCAATTTCCAAACAATTCAAGAAAAATCCCGCAAAATTCTTCAAGTCTCCTCCAAATACCACAAACATCCCACAAACATCCCACAAACATCCCACAAAATTCAAGAGAAATCCCACAAAATTCAAAAGAAATCGCACAAAATCCTGTACAAGCCCCACACAATTCCCTAAATCTTCTCAGAACCCAACCACATTCCTGCAACATCCCACAAAATCTCTGGAAATTTCCACAAAATTCAAGAAGACTCACACAAAAAACTTGAAAGCTGCTGAAAATTCCACGAAAATCCCACAAAAATCCCTAAATCTTCTCAAAACCCAACCACATTCCTGCAGCATCTCACAAAATCTCCACCAATATCCAAAAAATTCAAGAAAATTCCCTCCAAATTCTTCAAGTCTCCTCCAAATCCCACAAAATTCAAGAGAAATCCTCAAAATCCCACAAAAATCCCACCAAATTCCAGAACCATCTCACAAAATCTCAACAAATTTCCACTAAATTCAAGAAAACTCTCACAAAGTTCTTGAAAGCCCCTCAAAATTCCAGAAAAATGCCACAAACTTCCCTACATCTTCTCAAAACCCAAACAAACTCCTGCAACATCTCACAAAATCTCCACCAATTTCCAAACAATTCAAGAAAAATCCCGCAAAATTCTTCAAGTCTCGTACAAATCCCAGAAAAATCCCACAAAATTCCAGAAACATCCCACCAAATCACCTCAATATCACCAAAAATTCTGGAAAAGCCTCACAAAATTGCAGAAAAATGCCACAAAATTCCCTAAACCTTCTCAAAACCCTACCAAATTCCTGCAACATCCCACAAAATCTCCAACAATTTCCACAAAATTCAAGAAAAATCCCTCCAAATTCACTGAATTTCCTCAATATCCCACCAAACTCCAGAACCATCTCACAAAATCTCAACAAATTTCCAAAAAATTCAAAAAAACTCTCACAAAGTTCTTGAAAGCCCCTCAAAATTCCAGAAAAATGCCACAAAATTCCCTACATCTTCTCAAAACATTACAAAATTCCACAGACACCTCACAAAATCTCCACCAATTTCCACAAAATCTAAGAAAATTCCCGCAAAATTCTTCAAGTCTCCTCCAAATCCCACAAAATTCAAGAGAAATCCTCAAAATTCCACAAAAATCCAACAAAATTCCTTCCATCTCCTCAAAACCCAAACAAACTCCTGCAACATCTCACAAAATCTCCACCAATTTCCACAACATTTAGGAAAAATCCCTCCAACTTCTTCAAGTCTCCTCCAAATCCCACAAAATTCAAGACAAATCCTCAAAATTCCACAAAAATCCCACAAAATTCCAGAACCATCTCACAAAATCTCAACAAATTTCCACAAAATTCAAGAAAACTCTCACAGAGTTCTTGAAAGCCCCTCAAAATTCCAGAAAAATGCCATAAACTTCCCTACATCTTCTCAAAACCCAAACAAACTCCTGCAACATCTCACAAAATCTCCACCAATTTCCAAACAATTCAAGAAAAATCCCGCAAAATTCTTCAAGTCTCGTACAAATCCCAGAAAAATCCCACAAAATTCCAGAAACATCCCACCAAATCACCTCAATATCACCAAAAATTCTGGAAAAGCCTCACAAAATTGCAGAAAAATGCCACAAAATTCCCTAAACCTTCTCAAAACCCTACCAAATTCCTGCAACATCCCACAAAATCTCCAACAATTTCCACAAAATTCAAGAAAAATCCCTCCAAATTCACTGAATTTCCTCAATATCCCACCAAATTCCAGAACCATCTCACAAAATCTCAACAAATTTCCACAAAATCTAAGAAAATTCCCGCAAAATTCTTCAAGTCTCCTCCAAATCCCACAAAATTCAAGACAAATCCTCAAAATTCCACAAAAATCCCACAAAATTCCTTCCATCTTCTCAGAACCCAAACAAACTCCTGCAACATCTCACAAAATCTCCACCAATTTCCAAACAATTCAAGAAAAATCCCGCAAAATTCTTCAAGTCTCCTCCAAATACCACAAACATCCCACAAACATCCCACAAACATCCCACAAAATTCAAGAGAAATCCCACAAAATTCAAAAGAAATCGCACAAAATCCTGTACAAGCCCCACACAATTCCCTAAATCTTCTCAGAACCCAACCACATTCCTGCAACATCCCACAAAATCTCTGGAAATTTCCACAAAATTCAAGAAGACTCACACAAAAAACTTGAAAGCTGCTGAAAATTCCACGAAAATCCCACAAAAATCCCTAAATCTTCTCAAAACCCAACCACATTCCTGCAGCATCTCACAAAATCTCCACCAATATCCAAAAAATTCAAGAAAATTCCCTCCAAATTCTTCAAGTCTCCTCCAAATCCCACAAAATTCAAGAGAAATCCTCAAAATCCCACAAAAATCCCACCAAATTCCAGAACCATCTCACAAAATCTCAACAAATTTCCACTAAATTCAAGAAAACTCTCACAAAGTTCTTGAAAGCCCCTCAAAATTCCAGAAAAATGCCACAAACTTCCCTACATCTTCTCAAAACCCAAACAAACTCCTGCAACATCTCACAAAATCTCCACCAATTTCCAAACAATTCAAGAAAAATCCCGCAAAATTCTTCAAGTCTCGTACAAATCCCAGAAAAATCCCACAAAATTCCAGAAACATCCCACCAAATCACCTCAATATCACCAAAAATTCTGGAAAAGCCTCACAAAATTGCAGAAAAATGCCACAAAATTCCCTAAACCTTCTCAAAACCCTACCAAATTCCTGCAACATCCCACAAAATCTCCAACAATTTCCACAAAATTCAAGAAAAATCCCTCCAAATTCACTGAATTTCCTCAATATCCCACCAAATTCCAGAACCATCTCACAAAATCTCAACAAATTTCCACAAAATCTAAGAAAATTCCCGCAAAATTCTTCAAGTCTCCTCCAAATCCCACAAAATTCAAGACAAATCCTCAAAATTCCACAAAAATCCCACAAAATTCCTTCCATCTTCTCAGAACCCAAACAAACTCCTGCAACATCTCACAAAATCTCCACCAATTTCCAAACAATTCAAGAAAAATCCCGCAAAATTCTTCAAGTCTCCTCCAAATACCACAAACATCCCACAAACATCCCACAAACATCCCACAAAATTCAAGAGAAATCCCACAAAATTCAAAAGAAATCGCACAAAATCCTGTACAAGCCCCACACAATTCCCTAAATCTTCTCAGAACCCAACCACATTCCTGCAACATCCCACAAAATCTCTGGAAATTTCCACAAAATTCAAGAAGACTCACACAAAAAACTTGAAAGCTGCTGAAAATTCCACGAAAATCCCACAAAAATCCCTAAATCTTCTCAAAACCCAACCACATTCCTGCAGCATCTCACAAAATCTCCACCAATATCCAAAAAATTCAAGAAAATTCCCTCCAAATTCTTCAAGTCTCCTCCAAATCCCACAAAATTCAAGAGAAATCCTCAAAATCCCACAAAAATCCCACCAAATTCCAGAACCATCTCACAAAATCTCAACAAATTTCCACTAAATTCAAGAAAACTCTCACAAAGTTCTTGAAAGCCCCTCAAAATTCCAGAAAAATGCCACAAACTTCCCTACATCTTCTCAAAACCCAAACAAACTCCTGCAACATCTCACAAAATCTCCACCAATTTCCAAACAATTCAAGAAAAATCCCGCAAAATTCTTCAAGTCTCGTACAAATCCCAGAAAAATCCCACAAAATTCCAGAAACATCCCACCAAATCACCTCAATATCACCAAAAATTCTGGAAAAGCCTCACAAAATTGCAGAAAAATGCCACAAAATTCCCTAAACCTTCTCAAAACCCTACCAAATTCCTGCAACATCCCACAAAATCTCCAACAATTTCCACAAAATTCAAGAAAAATCCCTCCAAATTCACTGAATTTCCTCAATATCCCACCAAACTCCAGAACCATCTCACAAAATCTCAACAAATTTCCAAAAAATTCAAAAAAACTCTCACAAAGTTCTTGAAAGCCCCTCAAAATTCCAGAAAAATGCCACAAAATTCCCTACATCTTCTCAAAACATTACAAAATTCCACAGACACCTCACAAAATCTCCACCAATTTCCACAAAATCTAAGAAAATTCCCGCAAAATTCTTCAAGTCTCCTCCAAATCCCACAAAATTCAAGAGAAATCCTCAAAATTCCACAAAAATCCAACAAAATTCCTTCCATCTCCTCAAAACCCAAACAAACTCCTGCAACATCTCACAAAATCTCCACCAATTTCCACAACATTTAGGAAAAATCCCTCCAACTTCTTCAAGTCTCCTCCAAATCCCACAAAATTCAAGAGAAATCCTCAAAATCCCACAAACATCCCATAAAATTCCAGAACCATCTCACAAAATCTCAACAAATTTCCACTAAATTCAAGAAAACTCTCACAAAGTTCTTGAAAGCCCCTCAAAATTCCAGAAAAATGCCATAAACTTCCCTACATCTTCTCAAAACCCAAACAAACTCCTGCAACATCTCACAAAATCTCCACCAATTTCCAAACAATTCAAGAAAAATCCCGCAAAATTCTTCAAGTCTCGTACAAATCCCAGAAAAATCCCACAAAATTCCAGAAACATCCCACCAAATCACCTCAATATCACCAAAAATTCTGGAAAAGCCTCACAAAATTGCAGAAAAATGCCACAAAATTCCCTAAACCTTCTCAAAACCCTACCAAATTCCTGCAACATCCCACAAAATCTCCAACAATTTCCACAAAATTCAAGAAAAATCCCTCCAAATTCACTGAATTTCCTCAATATCCCACCAAATTCCAGAACCATCTCACAAAATCTCAACAAATTTCCACAAAATCTAAGAAAATTCCCGCAAAATTCTTCAAGTCTCCTCCAAATCCCACAAAATTCAAGACAAATCCTCAAAATTCCACAAAAATCCCACAAAATTCCTTCCATCTTCTCAGAACCCAAACAAACTCCTGCAACATCTCACAAAATCTCCACCAATTTCCAAACAATTCAAGAAAAATCCCGCAAAATTCTTCAAGTCTCCTCCAAATACCACAAACATCCCACAAACATCCCACAAACATCCCACAAAATTCAAGAGAAATCCCACAAAATTCAAAAGAAATCGCACAAAATCCTGTACAAGCCCCACACAATTCCCTAAATCTTCTCAGAACCCAACCACATTCCTGCAACATCCCACAAAATCTCTGGAAATTTCCACAAAATTCAAGAAGACTCACACAAAAAACTTGAAAGCTGCTGAAAATTCCACGAAAATCCCACAAAAATCCCTAAATCTTCTCAAAACCCAACCACATTCCTGCAGCATCTCACAAAATCTCCACCAATATCCAAAAAATTCAAGAAAATTCCCTCCAAATTCTTCAAGTCTCCTCCAAATCCCACAAAATTCAAGAGAAATCCTCAAAATCCCACAAAAATCCCACCAAATTCCAGAACCATCTCACAAAATCTCAACAAATTTCCACTAAATTCAAGAAAACTCTCACAAAGTTCTTGAAAGCCCCTCAAAATTCCAGAAAAATGCCACAAACTTCCCTACATCTTCTCAAAACCCAAACAAACTCCTGCAACATCTCACAAAATCTCCACCAATTTCCAAACAATTCAAGAAAAATCCCGCAAAATTCTTCAAGTCTCGTACAAATCCCAGAAAAATCCCACAAAATTCCAGAAACATCCCACCAAATCACCTCAATATCACCAAAAATTCTGGAAAAGCCTCACAAAATTGCAGAAAAATGCCACAAAATTCCCTAAACCTTCTCAAAACCCTACCAAATTCCTGCAACATCCCACAAAATCTCCAACAATTTCCACAAAATTCAAGAAAAATCCCTCCAAATTCACTGAATTTCCTCAATATCCCACCAAACTCCAGAACCATCTCACAAAATCTCAACAAATTTCCAAAAAATTCAAAAAAACTCTCACAAAGTTCTTGAAAGCCCCTCAAAATTCCAGAAAAATGCCACAAAATTCCCTACATCTTCTCAAAACATTACAAAATTCCACAGACACCTCACAAAATCTCCACCAATTTCCACAAAATCTAAGAAAATTCCCGCAAAATTCTTCAAGTCTCCTCCAAATCCCACAAAATTCAAGAGAAATCCTCAAAATTCCACAAAAATCCAACAAAATTCCTTCCATCTCCTCAAAACCCAAACAAACTCCTGCAACATCTCACAAAATCTCCACCAATTTCCACAACATTTAGGAAAAATCCCTCCAACTTCTTCAAGTCTCCTCCAAATCCCACAAAATTCAAGAGAAATCCTCAAAATCCCACAAACATCCCATAAAATTCCAGAACCATCTCACAAAATCTCAACAAATTTCCACTAAATTCAAGAAAACTCTCACAAAGTTCTTGAAAGCCCCTCAAAATTCCAGAAAAATGCCATAAACTTCCCTACATCTTCTCAAAACCCAAACAAACTCCTGCAACATCTCACAAAATCTCCACCAATTTCCAAACAATTCAAGAAAAATCCCGCAAAATTCTTCAAGTCTCGTACAAATCCCAGAAAAATCCCACAAAATTCCAGAAACATCCCACCAAATCACCTCAATATCACCAAAAATTCTGGAAAAGCCTCACAAAATTGCAGAAAAATGCCACAAAATTCCCTAAACCTTCTCAAAACCCTACCAAATTCCTGCAACATCCCACAAAATCTCCAACAATTTCCACAAAATTCAAGAAAAATCCCTCAAAATTCACTGAATTTCCTCAATATCCCACCAAATTCCAGAACCATCTCACAAAATCTCAACAAATTTCCACAAAATCTAAGAAAATTCCCGCAAAATTCTTCAAGTCTCCTCCAAATCCCACAAAATTCAAGAGAAATCCTCAAAATTCCACAAAAATCCCACAAAATTCCTTCCATCTTCTCAGAACCCAAACAAACTCCTGCAACATCTCACAAAATCTCCACCAATTTCCAAACAATTCAAGAAAAATCCCGCAGAATTCTTCAAGTCTCCTCCAAATACCACAAACATCCCACAAACATCCCACAAACATCCCACAAACATCCCACAAAATTCAAGAGAAATCCCACAAAATTCAAAAGAAATCGCACAAAATCCTGTACAAGCCCCACACAATTCCCTAAATCTTCTCAGAACCCAACCACATTCCTGCAACATCCCACAAAATCTCTGGAAATTTCCACAAAATTCAAGAAGACTCACACAAAAAACTTGAAAGCTGCTGAAAATTCCACGAAAATCCCACAAAAATCCCTAAATCTTCTCAAAACCCAACCACATTCCTGCAGCATCTCACAAAATCTCCACCAATATCCAAAAAATTCAAGAAAATTCCCTCCAAATTCTTCAAGTCTCCTCCAAATCCCACAAAATTCAAGAGAAATCCTCAAAATCCCACAAAAATCCCACCAAATTCCAGAACCATCTCACAAAATCTCAACAAATTTCCACTAAATTCAAGAAAACTCTCACAAAGTTCTTGAAAGCCCCTCAAAATTCCAGAAAAATGCCACAAACTTCCCTACATCTTCTCAAAACCCAAACAAACTCCTGCAACATCTCACAAAATCTCCACCAATTTCCAAACAATTCAAGAAAAATCCCGCAAAATTCTTCAAGTCTCGTACAAATCCCAGAAAAATCCCACAAAATTCCAGAAACATCCCACCAAATCACCTCAATATCACCAAAAATTCTGGAAAAGCCTCACAAAATTGCAGAAAAATGCCACAAAATTCCCTAAACCTTCTCAAAACCCTACCAAATTCCTGCAACATCCCACAAAATCTCCAACAATTTCCACAAAATTCAAGAAAAATCCCTCCAAATTCACTGAATTTCCTCAATATCCCACCAAACTCCAGAACCATCTCACAAAATCTCAACAAATTTCCAAAAAATTCAAAAAAACTCTCACAAAGTTCTTGAAAGCCCCTCAAAATTCCAGAAAAATGCCACAAAATTCCCTACATCTTCTCAAAACATTACAAAATTCCACAGACACCTCACAAAATCTCCACCAATTTCCACAAAATCTAAGAAAATTCCCGCAAAATTCTTCAAGTCTCCTCCAAATCCCACAAAATTCAAGAGAAATCCTCAAAATTCCACAAAAATCCAACAAAATTCCTTCCATCTCCTCAAAACCCAAACAAACTCCTGCAACATCTCACAAAATCTCCACCAATTTCCACAACATTTAGGAAAAATCCCTCCAACTTCTTCAAGTCTCCTCCAAATCCCACAAAATTCAAGAGAAATCCTCAAAATCCCACAAACATCCCATAAAATTCCAGAACCATCTCACAAAATCTCAACAAATTTCCACTAAATTCAAGAAAACTCTCACAAAGTTCTTGAAAGCCCCTCAAAATTCCAGAAAAATGCCATAAACTTCCCTACATCTTCTCAAAACCCAAACAAACTCCTGCAACATCTCACAAAATCTCCACCAATTTCCAAACAATTCAAGAAAAATCCCGCAAAATTCTTCAAGTCTCGTACAAATCCCAGAAAAATCCCACAAAATTCCAGAAACATCCCACCAAATCACCTCAATATCACCAAAAATTCTGGAAAAGCCTCACAAAATTGCAGAAAAATGCCACAAAATTCCCTAAACCTTCTCAAAACCCTACCAAATTCCTGCAACATCCCACAAAATCTCCAACAATTTCCACAAAATTCAAGAAAAATCCCTCCAAATTCACTGAATTTCCTCAATATCCCACCAAATTCCAGAACCATCTCACAAAATCTCAACAAATTTCCACAAAATCTAAGAAAATTCCCGCAAAATTCTTCAAGTCTCCTCCAAATCCCACAAAATTCAAGACAAATCCTCAAAATTCCACAAAAATCCCACAAAATTCCTTCCATCTTCTCAGAACCCAAACAAACTCCTGCAACATCTCACAAAATCTCCACCAATTTCCAAACAATTCAAGAAAAATCCCGCAAAATTCTTCAAGTCTCCTCCAAATACCACAAACATCCCACAAACATCCCACAAACATCCCACAAAATTCAAGAGAAATCCCACAAAATTCAAAAGAAATCGCACAAAATCCTGTACAAGCCCCACACAATTCCCTAAATCTTCTCAGAACCCAACCACATTCCTGCAACATCCCACAAAATCTCTGGAAATTTCCACAAAATTCAAGAAGACTCACACAAAAAACTTGAAAGCTGCTGAAAATTCCACGAAAATCCCACAAAAATCCCTAAATCTTCTCAAAACCCAACCACATTCCTGCAGCATCTCACAAAATCTCCACCAATATCCAAAAAATTCAAGAAAATTCCCTCCAAATTCTTCAAGTCTCCTCCAAATCCCACAAAATTCAAGAGAAATCCTCAAAATCCCACAAAAATCCCACCAAATTCCAGAACCATCTCACAAAATCTCAACAAATTTCCACTAAATTCAAGAAAACTCTCACAAAGTTCTTGAAAGCCCCTCAAAATTCCAGAAAAATGCCACAAACTTCCCTACATCTTCTCAAAACCCAAACAAACTCCTGCAACATCTCACAAAATCTCCACCAATTTCCAAACAATTCAAGAAAAATCCCGCAAAATTCTTCAAGTCTCGTACAAATCCCAGAAAAATCCCACAAAATTCCAGAAACATCCCACCAAATCACCTCAATATCACCAAAAATTCTGGAAAAGCCTCACAAAATTGCAGAAAAATGCCACAAAATTCCCTAAACCTTCTCAAAACCCTACCAAATTCCTGCAACATCCCACAAAATCTCCAACAATTTCCACAAAATTCAAGAAAAATCCCTCCAAATTCACTGAATTTCCTCAATATCCCACCAAACTCCAGAACCATCTCACAAAATCTCAACAAATTTCCAAAAAATTCAAAAAAACTCTCACAAAGTTCTTGAAAGCCCCTCAAAATTCCAGAAAAATGCCACAAAATTCCCTACATCTTCTCAAAACATTACAAAATTCCACAGACACCTCACAAAATCTCCACCAATTTCCACAAAATCTAAGAAAATTCCCGCAAAATTCTTCAAGTCTCCTCCAAATCCCACAAAATTCAAGAGAAATCCTCAAAATTCCACAAAAATCCAACAAAATTCCTTCCATCTCCTCAAAACCCAAACAAACTCCTGCAACATCTCACAAAATCTCCACCAATTTCCACAACATTTAGGAAAAATCCCTCCAACTTCTTCAAGTCTCCTCCAAATCCCACAAAATTCAAGAGAAATCCTCAAAATCCCACAAACATCCCATAAAATTCCAGAACCATCTCACAAAATCTCAACAAATTTCCACTAAATTCAAGAAAACTCTCACAAAGTTCTTGAAAGCCCCTCAAAATTCCAGAAAAATGCCATAAACTTCCCTACATCTTCTCAAAACCCAAACAAACTCCTGCAACATCTCACAAAATCTCCACCAATTTCCAAACAATTCAAGAAAAATCCCGCAAAATTCTTCAAGTCTCGTACAAATCCCAGAAAAATCCCACAAAATTCCAGAAACATCCCACCAAATCACCTCAATATCACCAAAAATTCTGGAAAAGCCTCACAAAATTGCAGAAAAATGCCACAAAATTCCCTAAACCTTCTCAAAACCCTACCAAATTCCTGCAACATCCCACAAAATCTCCAACAATTTCCACAAAATTCAAGAAAAATCCCTCAAAATTCACTGAATTTCCTCAATATCCCACCAAATTCCAGAACCATCTCACAAAATCTCAACAAATTTCCACAAAATCTAAGAAAATTCCCGCAAAATTCTTCAAGTCTCCTCCAAATCCCACAAAATTCAAGAGAAATCCTCAAAATTCCACAAAAATCCCACAAAATTCCTTCCATCTTCTCAGAACCCAAACAAACTCCTGCAACATCTCACAAAATCTCCACCAATTTCCAAACAATTCAAGAAAAATCCCGCAGAATTCTTCAAGTCTCCTCCAAATACCACAAACATCCCACAAACATCCCACAAACATCCCACAAACATCCCACAAAATTCAAGAGAAATCCCACAAAATTCAAAAGAAATCGCACAAAATCCTGTACAAGCCCCACACAATTCCCAAAATCTTCTCAGAACCCAACCACATTCCTGCAACATCCCACAAAATCTCTGGAAATTTCCACAAAATTCAAGAAGACTCACACAAAAAACTTGAAAGCTGCTGAAAATTCCACGAAAATCCCACAAAAATCCCTAAATCTTCTCAAAACCCAACCACATTCCTGCAGCATCTCACAAAATCTCCACCAATATCCAAAAAATTCAAGAAAATTCCCTCCAAATTCTTCAAGTCTCCTCCAAATCCCACAAAATTCAAGAGAAATCCTCAAAATCCCACAAAAATCCCACCAAATTCCAGAACCATCTCACAAAATCTCAACAAATTTCCACTAAATTCAAGAAAACTCTCACAAAGTTCTTGAAAGCCCCTCAAAATTCCAGAAAAATGCCACAAACTTCCCTACATCTTCTCAAAACCCAAACAAACTCCTGCAACATCTCACAAAATCTCCACCAATTTCCAAACAATTCAAGAAAAATCCCGCAAAATTCTTCAAGTCTCGTACAAATCCCAGAAAAATCCCACAAAATTCCAGAAACATCCCACCAAATCACCTCAATATCACCAAAAATTCTGGAAAAGCCTCACAAAATTGCAGAAAAATGCCACAAAATTCCCTAAACCTTCTCAAAACCCTACCAAATTCCTGCAACATCCCACAAAATCTCCAACAATTTCCACAAAATTCAAGAAAAATCCCTCCAAATTCACTGAATTTCCTCAATATCCCACCAAACTCCAGAACCATCTCACAAAATCTCAACAAATTTCCAAAAAATTCAAAAAAACTCTCACAAAGTTCTTGAAAGCCCCTCAAAATTCCAGAAAAATGCCACAAAATTCCCTACATCTTCTCAAAACATTACAAAATTCCACAGACACCTCACAAAATCTCCACCAATTTCCACAAAATCTAAGAAAATTCCCGCAAAATTCTTCAAGTCTCCTCCAAATCCCACAAAATTCAAGAGAAATCCTCAAAATTCCACAAAAATCCAACAAAATTCCTTCCATCTCCTCAAAACCCAAACAAACTCCTGCAACATCTCACAAAATCTCCACCAATTTCCACAACATTTAGGAAAAATCCCTCCAACTTCTTCAAGTCTCCTCCAAATCCCACAAAATTCAAGAGAAATCCTCAAAATCCCACAAACATCCCATAAAATTCCAGAACCATCTCACAAAATCTCAACAAATTTCCACTAAATTCAAGAAAACTCTCACAAAGTTCTTGAAAGCCCCTCAAAATTCCAGAAAAATGCCATAAACTTCCCTACATCTTCTCAAAACCCAAACAAACTCCTGCAACATCTCACAAAATCTCCACCAATTTCCAAACAATTCAAGAAAAATCCCGCAAAATTCTTCAAGTCTCGTACAAATCCCAGAAAAATCCCACAAAATTCCAGAAACATCCCACCAAATCACCTCAATATCACCAAAAATTCTGGAAAAGCCTCACAAAATTGCAGAAAAATGCCACAAAATTCCCTAAACCTTCTCAAAACCCTACCAAATTCCTGCAACATCCCACAAAATCTCCAACAATTTCCACAAAATTCAAGAAAAATCCCTCCAAATTCACTGAATTTCCTCAATATCCCACCAAATTCCAGAACCATCTCACAAAATCTCAACAAATTTCCACAAAATCTAAGAAAATTCCCGCAAAATTCTTCAAGTCTCCTCCAAATCCCACAAAATTCAAGACAAATCCTCAAAATTCCACAAAAATCCCACAAAATTCCTTCCATCTTCTCAGAACCCAAACAAACTCCTGCAACATCTCACAAAATCTCCACCAATTTCCAAACAATTCAAGAAAAATCCCGCAAAATTCTTCAAGTCTCCTCCAAATACCACAAACATCCCACAAACATCCCACAAACATCCCACAAAATTCAAGAGAAATCCCACAAAATTCAAAAGAAATCGCACAAAATCCTGTACAAGCCCCACACAATTCCCTAAATCTTCTCAGAACCCAACCACATTCCTGCAACATCCCACAAAATCTCTGGAAATTTCCACAAAATTCAAGAAGACTCACACAAAAAACTTGAAAGCTGCTGAAAATTCCACGAAAATCCCACAAAAATCCCTAAATCTTCTCAAAACCCAACCACATTCCTGCAGCATCTCACAAAATCTCCACCAATATCCAAAAAATTCAAGAAAATTCCCTCCAAATTCTTCAAGTCTCCTCCAAATCCCACAAAATTCAAGAGAAATCCTCAAAATCCCACAAAAATCCCACCAAATTCCAGAACCATCTCACAAAATCTCAACAAATTTCCACTAAATTCAAGAAAACTCTCACAAAGTTCTTGAAAGCCCCTCAAAATTCCAGAAAAATGCCACAAACTTCCCTACATCTTCTCAAAACCCAAACAAACTCCTGCAACATCTCACAAAATCTCCACCAATTTCCAAACAATTCAAGAAAAATCCCGCAAAATTCTTCAAGTCTCGTACAAATCCCAGAAAAATCCCACAAAATTCCAGAAACATCCCACCAAATCACCTCAATATCACCAAAAATTCTGGAAAAGCCTCACAAAATTGCAGAAAAATGCCACAAAATTCCCTAAACCTTCTCAAAACCCTACCAAATTCCTGCAACATCCCACAAAATCTCCAACAATTTCCACAAAATTCAAGAAAAATCCCTCCAAATTCACTGAATTTCCTCAATATCCCACCAAACTCCAGAACCATCTCACAAAATCTCAACAAATTTCCAAAAAATTCAAAAAAACTCTCACAAAGTTCTTGAAAGCCCCTCAAAATTCCAGAAAAATGCCACAAAATTCCCTACATCTTCTCAAAACATTACAAAATTCCACAGACACCTCACAAAATCTCCACCAATTTCCACAAAATCTAAGAAAATTCCCGCAAAATTCTTCAAGTCTCCTCCAAATCCCACAAAATTCAAGAGAAATCCTCAAAATTCCACAAAAATCCAACAAAATTCCTTCCATCTCCTCAAAACCCAAACAAACTCCTGCAACATCTCACAAAATCTCCACCAATTTCCACAACATTTAGGAAAAATCCCTCCAACTTCTTCAAGTCTCCTCCAAATCCCACAAAATTCAAGAGAAATCCTCAAAATCCCACAAACATCCCATAAAATTCCAGAACCATCTCACAAAATCTCAACAAATTTCCACTAAATTCAAGAAAACTCTCACAAAGTTCTTGAAAGCCCCTCAAAATTCCAGAAAAATGCCATAAACTTCCCTACATCTTCTCAAAACCCAAACAAACTCCTGCAACATCTCACAAAATCTCCACCAATTTCCAAACAATTCAAGAAAAATCCCGCAAAATTCTTCAAGTCTCGTACAAATCCCAGAAAAATCCCACAAAATTCCAGAAACATCCCACCAAATCACCTCAATATCACCAAAAATTCTGGAAAAGCCTCACAAAATTGCAGAAAAATGCCACAAAATTCCCTAAACCTTCTCAAAACCCTACCAAATTCCTGCAACATCCCACAAAATCTCCAACAATTTCCACAAAATTCAAGAAAAATCCCTCCAAATTCACTGAATTTCCTCAATATCCCACCAAATTCCAGAACCATCTCACAAAATCTCAACAAATTTCCACAAAATCTAAGAAAATTCCCGCAAAATTCTTCAAGTCTCCTCCAAATCCCACAAAATTCAAGAGAAATCCTCAAAATTCCACAAAAATCCCACAAAATTCCTTCCATCTTCTCAGAACCCAAACAAACTCCTGCAACATCTCACAAAATCTCCACCAATTTCCAAACAATTCAAGAAAAATCCCGCAGAATTCTTCAAGTCTCCTCCAAATACCACAAACATCCCACAAACATCCCACAAACATCCACAAACATCCCACAAAATTCAAGAGAAATCCCACAAAATTCAAAAGAAATCGCACAAAATCCTGTACAAGCCCCACACAATTCCCAAAATCTTCTCAGAACCCAACCACATTCCTGCAACATCCCCACAAAATCTCTGGAAATTTCCACAAAATTCAAGAAGACTCACACAAAAAACTTGAAAGCTGCTGAAAATTCCACGAAAATCCCACAAAAATCCCTAAATCTTCTCAAAACCCAACCACATTCCTGCAGCATCTCACAAAATCTCCACCAATATCCAAAAAAATTCAAGAAAATTCCCTCCAAATTCTTCAAGTCTCCTCCAAATCCCACAAAATTCAAGACAAATCCTCAAAAATCCCACAAAAATCCCACCAAATTCCAGAACCATCTCACAAAATCTCAACAAATTTCCACTAAATTCAAGAAAACTCTCACAAAGTTCTTGAAAGCCCCTCAAAATTCCAGAAAAATGCCACAAACTTCCCTACATCTTCTCAAAACCCCAAACAAACTCCTGCAACATCTCACAAAATCTCCACCAATTTTCCAAACAATTCAAGAAAAATCCCGCAAAATTCTTCAAGTCTCGTACAAATCCCAGAAAAATCCCACAAAATTCCAGAAACATCCACCAAATCACCTCAATATCACCAAAAATTCTGAAAAGCCTCCACAAAATTGCAGAAAAATGCACAAAATACCCTAAACCTTCTCAAAACCCTACCAAATTCCTGCAACATCCCACAAAATCTCCAACAATTTCCACAAAATTCAAGAAAAATCCCTCAAAATTCACTGAATTTCCTCAATATCCCACCAAACTCCAGAACCATCTCACAAAATCTCAACAAATTTCAAAAAAATTCAAAAAAACTCTCACAAAGTTCTTGAAAGCCCCTCAAAATTCCAGAAAAATGCCACAAAATTCCCTACATCTTCTCAAAAACATTACAAAATTCCACAGGACACCTCACAAAATCTCCACCAATTTCCACAAAATCTAAGAAAATTCCCGCAAATTCTTCCAAGTCTCCTCCAAATCCCACAAAATTCAAGAGAAATCCTCAAAATTCCAACAAAAATCCAACAAAATTCCTTCCATCTCCTCCAAAACCCAAACAAACTCCTGCAACATCTCACAAAATCTCCACCAATTTCCACAACATTTAGGAAAAATCCCTCCAACTTCTTCAAGTCTCCTCCAAATCCCACAAAATTCAAGAGAAATCCTCAAAATTCCACAAAATCCCCACCAAATTCCAGAAACATCTCACAAAATCTCAACAAATTTCCACAAAATTCAAGAAAACTCTCACAAAGTTCTTGAAAGCCCCTCAAAATTCCAGAAAAATGCCATAAACTTCCCTACATCTTCTCAAACCCAAAACAAACTCCTGCAACATCTCACAAAATCTCCACCAATTTTCCAAACAATTCAAGAAAAATCCCGCAAAATTCTTCAAGTCTCGTACAAATCCCAGAAAAATCCCACAAAAATTCCAGAAACATCCCACCAAATCACCTCAATATCACCAAAAATTCTGGAAAAGCCTCACAAAATTGCAGAAAAATGCCACAAAATTCCCTAAACCTTCTCAAAACCCTACCAAATTCCTGCAACATCCCACAAAATCTCCAACAATTTCCACAAATTCAAGAAAAATCCCTCCAAATTCACTGAATTTCCTCAATATCCCACCAAATTCCAGAACCATCTCACAAAATCTCAACAAATTTCCACAAAATCTAAGAAAAATTCCCGCAAAATTCTTCAAGTCTCCTCCAAATCCCACAAAATTCAAGAACAAATCCTCAAAATTCCACAAAAATCCCACAAAATTCCTTCCATCTTCTCAGAACCCAAACAAACTCCTGCAAACATCTCACAAAATCTCCACCAATTTTCCAAACAATTCAAGAAAATCCCCGCAAAATTCTTCAAGTCTCCTCCAAATACCACAAACATCCCACAAACATCCCACAAACATCCCACAAAATTCAAGAGAAATCCCACAAAATTCAAAAGAAATCGCACAAATCCTGTACAAGCCCACACAATTCCCCTAAATCTTCTCAGAACCCAACCACATTCCTGCAACATCCCACAAAATCTCTGGAAATTTCCACAAAATTCAAGAAGACTCACACAAAAAACTTGAAAGCTGCTGAAAATTCACGAAAATCCCACAAAAATCCCTAAATCTTCTCAAAACCCAACCACATTCCTGCAGCATCTCACAAAATCTCCACCAATATCCAAAAATTCAAGAAAATTCCCTCCAAATTCTTCAAGTCTCCTCCAAATCCCAACAAAATTCAAGAGAAATCCTCAAAATCCCACAAAAATCCCACCAAATTCCAGAACCATCTCACAAAATCTCAACAAATTTCCACTAAATTCAAGAAAACTCTCACAAAGTTCTTGAAAGCCCCTCAAAATTCCAGAAAAATGCCACAAACTTCCCTACATCTTCTCAAAACCCAAACAAACTCCTGCAACATCTCACAAAAATCTCCACCAATTTCCAAACAATTCAAGAAAAATCCCGCAAAATTCTTCAAGTCTCGTACAAATCCCAGAAAAATCCCACAAAATTCCAGAAACATCCCACCAAATCACCTCAATATCACCAAAATTTCTGGAAAAGCCTCACAAAATTGCAGAAAAATGCCACAAAATTCCCTAAACTTCTCAAAACCCTACCAAATTCCTGCAACATCCCACAAAATCTCCAACAATTTCCACAAAATTCAAGAAAATCCCTCCAAATTCACTGAATTTCCTCAATATCCCACCAAACTCCAGAACCATCTCACAAAATCTCAACAAATTTCCAAAAATTCAAAAAAACTCTCACAAAGTTTCTTGAAAGCCCTCAAAATTCCAGAAAAATGCCACAAAATTCCCTACATCTTCTCAAAACATTACAAAATTCCACAGACACCTCACAAAATCTCCACCAATTTCACAAAATCTAAGAAAATTCCTCCAAATTCTTCAAGTCTCCTCCAAATCCACAAAATTCAAGAGAAATCCTCAAAATTCCACAAAAATCCCACAAAATTCCTTCCACCTT
Organism: Cyanistes caeruleus; assembly: GCF_971803275.1. NCBI lineage: Eukaryota > Metazoa > Chordata > Aves > Passeriformes > Paridae > Cyanistes > Cyanistes caeruleus. The sequence continues at coordinate 1,540 of NW_028256003.1, read as the reverse complement.
CTCAGAACCCAAACAAACTCCTGCAACATCTCACAAAATCTCCACCAATTTCCACACATTTAGGAAAATCCCTCCAACTTCTTCAAGTCTCCTCCAAATCCCACAAAATTCAAGAGAAATCCTCAAAATCCCACAAAAATCCCACCAAATTCCAGAACCATCTCACAAAATCTCAACAAATTTCCACAAATTCAAGAAAAACTCTCACAAAGTTCTTGAAAGCCCCTCAAAATTCCAGAAAAATGCCATAACTTCCCTACATCTTCTCAAAACCAAACAAACTCCTGCAACATCTCACAAAATCTCCACCAATTTCCAAACAATTCAAGAAAAATCCCGCAAAATTCTTCAAGTCTCGTACAAATCCCAGAAAAATCCCACAAAATTCCAGAAACATCCCACCAAATCACCTCAATATCACCAAAAATTCTGGAAAAGCCTCACAAAATTGCAGAAAAATGCCACAAAATTCCCTAAACCTTCTCAAAACCCTACCAAATTCCTGCAACATCCCACAAAATCTCCAACAATTTCCACAAAATTCAAGAAAAATCCCTCAAAATTCACTGAATTTCCTCAATATCCCACCAAATTCCAGAACCATCTCACAAAATCTCAACAAATTTCCACAAAATCTAAGAAAATTCCCGCAAAATTCTTCAAGTCTCCTCCAAATCCCACAAAATTCAAGAAAATCCTCAAAATTCCACAAAAATCCCACAAAATTCCTTCCATCTTCTCAGAACCCAAACAAACTCCTGCAACATCTCACAAAATCTCCACCAATTTCCAAACAATTCAAGAAAAATCCCGCAGAATTCTTCAAGTCTCTCCAAATACCACAAACATCCCACCACAAACCATCCCACAAACATCCCACAAACATCCCACAAAATTCAAGAGAAATCCCACAAAATTCAAAAGAAATCGCACAAAATCCTGTACAAGCCCCACACAATTCCCTAAATCTTCTCAGAACCCAACAACATTCCTGCAACATCCCACAAAATCTCTGGAAATTTCCACAAAATTCAAGAAGACTCACACAAAAAACTTGAAAGCTGCTGAAAATTCCACGAAAATCCCACAAAAATCCCTAAATCTTCTCAAAACCACAACCATTCCTGCAGCATCTCACAAAATCTCCACCAATATCCAAAAAATTCAAGAAAATTCCCTCCAAATTCTTCAAGTCTCCTCCAAATCCCACAAAATTCAAGACAAATCCTCAAAATCCCACAAAAATCCCACCAAATTCCAGAACCATCTCACAAAATCTCAACAAATTTCCACTAAATTCAAGAAAACTCTCACAAAGTTCTTGAAAGCCCCTCAAAATTCCAGAAAAATGCCACAAACTTCCCTACATCTTCTCAAAACCCAAACAAACTCCTGCAACATCTCACAAAATCTCCACCAATTTCCAAACAATTCAAGAAAAATCCCGCAAAATTCTTCAAGTCTCCTACAAATCCCAGAAAAATCCCACAAAATTCCAGAAACATCCCACCAAATCACCTCAATATCACCAAAAATTCTG